>NW_024472891.1:0-25000 GCF_017654505.1 Polyodon spathula | reverse complement strand
CCAACTTTGACCACCCGTTTTATTATATTGTTCATAATGGACACTTAAACGAAAACATACCTGACTAGTGATAAAGCACAGCATTCTAGTAGCACAATATAGACACACATGGTACAGCTGCAGTTTTCATTAAACTGCACCTCAGGACTGGTTCAGTGCTTCCCTGTTGCTAGGTAGCGACTGCAGGCCGCCACCAAACACTCCATGATTAAAAGGTCATGAAAACACAAGCTGCTGATAAAGCTTTTGATCACAAGAGCTGCTGCTAGCAGCCAGAATGTGTGTGTGTGTGTGTGTGTGTGTGTGTGTGTGTGTGTGTGTGTGTGTGTGTGTGTGTGTGTGTGTGTGTGTGTAGAGCACACTGGCATTAGCATGTTTTACATAAATGTGTTTTATTATTCTTTTATTCTGTCTGTCGGGCTAAAAAAAATATATATATAATCTGTCTGGTGGAAAAAAATAACTCTTTTGATGTTGATGTGTCTTTCTGGTCTGGTTTTTGTGTTAATAGCAGGTAATTATACTGGCAGAAGATGCAGGCTGACACGGGGTGTGTACAAACAGGATCACAGGGAGCTGCGATGTGAGAGGGATATACGCACTGTTTGCATTTCTAGCAGGCTCGCCGGCCAGTTCCTGCGCTGGATGAAATGATCATCCCTTGAATGAGTTTCATCAGTGCCTTTAGGAGACAACAAGCTGCAAACGCAGTTCCAAGTTAAATGGGCAGGAAATGTCGGGCTAAATTTGTATCTTTGCGTTCGTTCCGGAGTGATTGTGTTTATTGATTTATTCATGTATTTTTGCTTGCTTCGTTTGCATTTCAGCTGTTCATTATCTGGAGTCTTTTGAGGCACACCGATAGTAAAGGCGAGAGCGGCTACACTTGTAAATGAGGGTTTGCAAATGCATGTGAATACAAGTGGCATCGCTGTTGTTCCTGTGGAGCGCCACTTGACTTCATTTTGTGTAACCAAAAAAAAAAGAGAAATCAGCCAATGACTGTGTGACAGGCAATGACAGGCCCTGGATGTAAAAATGCATACATTGTGGGTTTGGATGAAATAATGTTTGATATATTTTTAAGGTAAGCTTGGCGGGTGCGGGGTTAAAATCCCTTCTCTGCCAAACCCATGTGCAGAATGTGGCTGGGTCTTAATTGATGATCAATGAAGCCCAGCCGCACGGTTTAAAAGAGGAGCCAGATTCTGTGTTGTTGGGTTAGTTTAGAGAAAGAAATGGGAGCAGCAGGTTGAGCTACTGAATTGGGTAAAGGAAAGAACAATGTGTCTGAGTGAATAAACCATATAAACAAGCCAATCAAACAAATAAAGCACATGCACCTTACCTTGTTAAGTGCAAAACGTATTTATTTGCAGATCACATGACTTTACTGTTATTCCCATACATACATATATCAATATATACCACGCAAATCCATTGGCTGTGCCCATGTTAACTGTTAGTCAGTTTTAGTTTTCTTGTAAAAACTACAATCAAAAACACACAATAATAAAAATATTTATGAGCAAGCATTTAGGAGAAGTCTTAAAACAATTGCTTTCAGGTTATATCAAACCCACGTACACACAGAACATAGACCAGGGGCTACAAACCCAGACAGCAAGCCCCTCGCTATCACGGATATTCAACAAGCTGTCCTGAACGTTTCACAAAATTGTTGCAAATGAAAAATAAACCTTTTAAAAGGACACTCCGTGTGTCTGCATTGAAACTGCAGTTTAAATAACGGCTACAGCGAGTATCAAACAGAAATCCTACAGGCTTTACCAAGTATGTACAACAGTTATTTACAGCTATGTACAATCGCGTCAGGCAGTGGAACATGAACATACAGATGACTATAGGGTTAACTACTGCGGTTATCAATAATATACAATATACTTTAACTGCATGAACCAACATACTTATCACCCTGCTGAGAAAATACAGGGATGGTAATTGTAGCTCGTAACAGCTAATTGCATGAATGACTTCTTACTGTATATCTAAATACTACACGAGGGGTTTGGACAACGAGCCACACATCAGATAATGTGGATATCGGACTCTCTATTGAAGTTAATGATCCTGGGCTTAAAGACAGAGAGCGAGGTTGCCGTTTCCTTCCATTAGCCATGGGCAGTATGAAGATTTTTATAAAGCAGCAAGCTGAGTCCTCTGCTTCCCTGACATGGGATCTGGGGATTGCTGTCTCCTCTCCAGGAAAACGCAATACTAGGTCGCACTGTGTTTTATTGTATTGTTGAAAGCTTCCACACACTAGCAGGGTATTGCCGATCATTATGAAGATGCTGCCATATTATTTCGCTAATCATTGTGTAAATAGGTCAGATTTTAAATTGCACAACGTGATTGCTCAGCAGGTACCTTGGAGAGATGTGTCTGCATGCTTTGCATTTGAGGCGCAGAGAGAGAGGGACACGTTCATTGTTCTGTTCAGTGAAGTGGCCGTGCCACGGCTGCTGTTTGTTTGAGCGCAGGTGGAAAATGTTTCAGTAAATCGAGGCACATCAGGCATTTAACAATCTGAAAATGGCACGCACACACACAGACACGTACTGCAATGCATTCCTGTTTGAAAAATACATAGCTTAAATATTTAGATTTTATCAGCAGATTTAAGATTTTAACAAGTCTTTACAATGGAAAGTGTGTGCCTCTGTGGCACACATGCAATACAGTGCTCCCTTGATGTTTCCTCATGTGATAACGCACTCATTTGGTCAATTCATGGTCACACCATGTTGACATGCATTGTACAAGAACAGTATTGGACTGTATAAGGGCCCTTCACTTATTCACTGTAGATCCCGACTCTCCCAGCAGGGGGGGTTGTGGAGTCTTTAAGGTTCTTTTTAGTATACTCTATAGGAATATGGTAATATCTGTTGCTGGAGAGCGGTACTGGCTGAGAGGGCAGGGGCTCACTCTGATGTTGGGTCGTATTGTTAAGGCAGTTGCCACCCAGCTAAACGCTGTGCAGGACAGAAGTAAAGTGCACCGGAAGGAAATGAAGTGCAGCAAGAAGCCGCTACACTGGAGCTGTAAACCCGGACCAGGTCTGCTGACTTGCTCGTTCAGCTTCACACACACACATGATGGGGGGCAGTCTTGCGAAATGCTGCTCGCGGTTGCAAACGGTACGGATTGAATTTCAGTATAACACCGTCTTCTTTATGAACAGATCCTGGGTGGAGGAGACCCCTTTAACACTGAGGCTGTGGTTTATTGTCTTGTATTGTGTCGCACTGCTCAGGCAGTGCCGGGGTCAGCTTCACCCTGTCGCCTGGGTTACCTGGGTCCCCTGGGTTGCCTGGGTTACCTGGCTGACTTTGCTGGGCTCCAGGCCTTCCATAGCCTCCTCCAGCTCATCCAGCAGCTCTGTGAAAGACGGCCTTTTAAACGCTTCCATCTGATAAATACAAAAAAAAAGATTGAGTGAGTGAGTGAGAGAAAGAAAGACAAAAATAGAAAAAAGAAATAGAACCCACATAAAGAAAGAAAAAGAGAAAAAAGAAAGACAGAAGGAAAGAAAACACAGCCTTTAACAGTACACAACCTTTGAAAAAGAAAACGAAAGAAAGGAAGACAGAGAAGGAAGGCGGCCTCTCACCCTGCAGCAGCTGTTGGCCAGCTCCAGCACTCTTTGAGGACACTCGCTCACCAACTCCTGGAAAGCTGCCACGTTCAACCCATAGTCCTGCCAAGAACACCTCAAGATTAGTGTAGCCAGACAGGGATGCATGCTGTGTGCCGCTAACACTGAACCTTCTTGAAATGCCAGCAGTGTTCCAGCGCAGACTCCTCACAGACATCCAATAATGACCTAAACAGTGGCTGAGCTAAATGCTGCTCGTTAGCTCTATATTAATCAAGCTGAGGGTTTACCCCTGGAGTGATTTATTAACAATAAAATCATTCAGTGAAATTAGGTTTCTAAGTGTCAAGAGGCGGCGTTCAGATCCGTCGCTGTTCAAAGAATGAATATAGACCTGGTGTACCTGCGTCCTGGGCAGCACCTCGGGATCAGCCGTGATCCTCCCCAGTATCTCACACAGGACGATCCCGAATGAGAACACATCCACCTGCAAGTCAAACCAGACAGAGCGGCTGCAAGGCAATGCTTCTCCAGAGCTCCCCCCTGACAGCGTTCCTGCCTAAAGGAGCACCCCCCCCCCCCTCGTTCGAAATACAGAGACCCTTATGAGCTGATCGTCTTCCTGAGGCGATGACAAACCGCTGCTTCATTGAGCACTCTGAGAGGAGGAGAGGTGTTTACAGTAACCCTTTAAACCCAACACCTACCTTCCTGTCATACGGCTCTCCTCGCAGCATTTCAGGGGCCATCCAGAACGCGGAGCCCACCAGAGACAGCTTCCTCTCGGGGTCCTTCACCGGCGGCTCCACCACCTCCCGGGCCAGCCCGAAGTCAGTGACCAGGGCCTCCCTCCCCCGCGGAGTCACACGGATCAGGCAGTTCTGAAATCACAGGCACCCGAGACACACCTTACAACACGCAGCAATCCAACTGCATGAAACCCACGTTTAGCAGCTATAATAAAGTACTTAACTTCTTTAAAACCTGAATGAAGGTGCAACTGCTTCAATTATACAATTAAGAACATGGCTGGAACAAAAACCTGGTCAGGAAGACCCATAGTTGCCCAGTCCTGCTGATCAGGGACAGATATCAATTAATGCAATTGCTGTTCTTAAGTCTTCCACTAGAGGGCAGTTTTGTTCATGCTGCAGGGACAGAAGCCAACTTAGAAGTCAAGTCAGCTCACATCCATTGTTCTTGGTCCAGTGAGATCACATTCCTGCCGCCTCTAATGGCCAGCCTTGGGAGCGGTTCTTAGGAAAGCTTGCTGATCCCTATCCCATTACCTTTCTTTATGATACAGTACGCCAAAAATTATTAGAGAAAAAAATAAACAATAAGGCAGACTAAATAGTGCTGGCAAACCTAGTAAAAAAAACAAACACCCAGCTACAAGCTGCAGATTCGCGAAATCTCGCCACAGAAAGAAAAGCCTTTTTAATTCAAAGCTCCCAGAGATCCTGAATGATCTGAACACAATGAATTATTCAAGGGGCTTAGCCCTGCCCATTCCAATTGTGTTTGTTCTCAGCGGTCTTTCTGCCTCATGAACAGCAGCACTCTGCACCCCTGGGAAAGGAGAAGTGCCCCAGGACAGCAGTCTTGATCAGCCATGGCTTGTGACTGCTCCACTAGTTACTGTACCTAAAAAAAGATGCGTGATAATCAACTGTAATCGTGAGATCCAATCCCATGTGTTTGAACAGGGGCTGGGACTGAATATAGTCCCTGGTTAGGGGTCTGACAGTATGATCGCTCATAGTCATGCAACCCTGCAGTGAGTTTGGTACCTGCTTTAGTCACAGTGCTGTAAGAACAGACTGCACTGTGAAATAGTTTGAAGAGTTGCCTTATCCTACTGTACACAGCATCCAGATGTTATATTTAAGCTACCGGTGAATATTTGCTGTATATGATCCCAGGTTAATACGTGTCACTGCACATCAACAGCCCAGTTCTTTTCTGATGCGTTTGAATTTCTAACTAAGCACGAGCTTGTTCTGCTTTAGAGGGACAGGTTTTCGTTTAGTTTTTTGTCTCCGTTGTCGTTGCCCTTGTATTCTCGTCGCTTCAGTTCGGTTGTGTGTCCACCTTTGTTCGAACGCACTTCACAATGTGATCGATTAGCATGACAATCGGGCTGCCACTGCTGCCTCAGCCTGCTATTGAGCTAGTGATGGGGAGCTGGGTGCTGAGAGTCCCACATCGCATCTTCCTCAAGTGCCTGGACTGAGGGCTGTGTGCATGATCTCTCATACTAGCTGTTCATCTTTATTTGAGAAATATAGAAGAGGATGTTCTTCCAGTGCTTTCAACCAGGGTTCCAGCTCTTTCAGCCAGGGTTCTAGTGTTTTCAGCCAGTGTTCCAGCTCTTTCAGCCAAGGTTCTAGTGTTTTCAGCCAGTGTTCCAGCTCTTTCAGCCAGGGTTCTAGTGTTTTCAGCCAGTGTTCCAACTCTTCCAGCCAGGGTTCCAGTGCTTACCTTGGAGTTGAGGTCCCGGTGGTAGATGTTCTTGGAGTGCAGGTAGATCATTCCTCTGGTGATGTCAGAGGCCAGGTCCACCTTCTCTCTCCAGGACAGCGAGATCTCTTTAGTGGCGAGGAGCTCCTCCAGACAGCCTCCGTTTACATACTGCAGAGCCAGAGAAAAGACAGCGTGAAAGGAAACTCCAAACAAACCTGCAAATACGAGCGTCTGGACTAGATCACTCCAAGAGAGGCATCAAGCCACTGAAAGGGACCAAGCGCCGAAACCAAGCAAGTAAAAGTGCTGTGATACACGCCTACATGCGTCCAGCGTGTTTATTCTCTAACAGCGTCCCCTGAGTTCCACCTGACATGCAGCAAAGCCTGGCTGTAGCTGAGCTACACAGCTGACATGGATGTAAGAGAAAGAGCTACATCTCTTTGGTGACTGGTGAATGCAGGCCTCGCTGTGATTAAATGAATACTCCATAGTAACACAGTCTAAGGTCCCAGGGCTATTTCCAGGCAGGTGCACAGGCAAAGGCACATTCCCTAGTATAACTGTACACAGCAAGAAACAGCTAGGCAAAAGGAATGCATTGTTCTACAGTAGTCTTCTGCTAGTTTTTATAGTGGTGATCAAAAAAGGGCCCTAATGTACACAGAAGCTTCTCTCTTATAGCTGTTTCGTCAAGGGAAAAATGACCCTGTTTAAAAACATACCTACTTATTTGATGTTATTTCATTCACCCCATGTCACAAGAGGCAATCTTTTTATTTAAACTCATTCAAATCCCACCTAAACATCCCATAACTGTTAAAAAAAGAATAGCGTGTCAGTTTTACCTCCAGGATTGGGTATAGCTTGTCTTCTTTCACACAGATGCCCAGATATCTGCAACACAGAAACAGGAGACTCCAGTTGACAGCACGGTGCGCACTGCCCCTGTAAACGAGGCGATTCGCTTCCTTACTCACCCATGAACAGGAAACACAAACGCCCGCTCTACCTGACTATGTTGGGGTGAGACAGCTTCTGCAGGAGGCTGATCTCTCGGACTATGGTGTCCTGGTCCACGTCCTTCTTGTAGATCTTCACAACCATCACTTTACGCGTGGTGTTGTGAATCACCTGAGAAACAAGGGCGTGCCATTAGAGCTCAGAACGATGCAGCGCCCGTCCAACAGAGACTGGGACCCAAGCTTAGGAACTGTGAAAGTAAAAGGGGCTTTCTAAGCCATTCTTGGGAATGGGCTTGTAGTAGCAGGAGAGTAATAAAGCATAGCGAAAGGGGGCACCTGTAAACCTTTACAACCTCTACCAAGTGAAGAAACAACAAGTCAAACACCATTCAGAAAGCAAGCTGATTCGCTCCTATTAAACGAGATCTCTTTAGCAGGGACAAACGAGTCTTGACGGGTCGAAAGACCGAGCCGTGTTCCCAAACTTTTCTTACGCTCTTCTGAGTTTAAAAAAGCAATACTGTGCTACTGTGTTACCGGCAGCACTGAGAAACAGTGTCCTTTACCAGCTACCACAGCTCCTTAGCCAGAGGGCTTTCTGTTCCCTGAATAACCTCTGCGCGATGCTTATCTTACAGCCTCCTGCGTAACACAGAACAATGGAAACTTCCAAAGGGTCTGTGTGCACTAAGATCTCCACAGTCAGATTAGGAGCTGCCATTCCTCCTTGAGGACAACAAATCCTGTGTGACCATAGGAGGGCTTTTCTTATTTTCTTGTCGTCATTTTTGGAACAGGTAATGACATTTAAAAAGCTGAATGCAGTGTCGGAGAAGGGCTGCTTTCTAAAGCAGGTAGAAAGGTGTGCTGTACGTTCCCGGTCATCAAATTATTCACTAAATGTGTACGACTATGTTTGGCCTCTATGGTCTTAAGACAGTAATACATCTTTCAATGGATAGGAGTTGACAGACTAACGCACTTTGCTAACAAGTATATTTTTCAGTTAAAATACAATTAAAAAAAAAAAATCATAAAACTCATAAAAAACCAGGCGCTTTTTCCAAATCACAAAGGCAATAGAAGCGAACAGAAGCCTGCGATAACGCACAGGCAATTCTCTTTTGATTAACTGGGAGGGAAACAAATTCACTCCTCCAGAATCTGTCACTCTTGTGTCTCCCAATCAATCAGAGTGAATTGTCTTTACTGAAAGCATTATTCAGCCATCTCGCCTGGGCAACAGAACCGCAACGTCACAAGCTCCTGTTCTTTTGTTCAGTGCCATTAACTCTCCATTTCCCCTCCGCACAGGCTGGCAAGATAATAAGGGCTGCAAAGCACGTCGGCAGATTGAAGTTGCAACCCTCCTTTCAAATGATCACAGAGCGCAATTACTGTAAGAGGTCAATGTTTTAAAACCGCTGTGCTGTTACAGCTTTATTGCTTTTGCGTTGCAATTTTATAACAGAAGTTCATGCTTCCTCACAGTTATCAGCATAACCACCTATAAAAGTTTGCACAGTTAATAAATATTCCTGCTGCGTTGCAAACTGTGGCTGGATGTATCCCCCCTCCACTCAGTTCATTCAGCTGGACGGCAGCAGTAGCAAGCAGTGTTCTTCATTTGCATGAAACATTATATCATTCCCTAAAGCAGGGGATGGTAATTATTTAAACCCTATCTGTTGCATGTACCAATACGAAAGCTTAACCCAGGCGTGTTCACTCCCCCAAACCCCATCCCTCCTTCCTTCTTTTTATCTGAATGCCAAATGCAAAACTACTTCCCCGTAGTGTAGCCCCGAACTCCTTGAGCATTCCTCTGTGAAGCTGCATTGTGTCTTCCAGGAGATCTGTATTCTCTATAAGGGCACGGCAGCTCAGTGGCAGAGGGCACTCTGAGCCCAGACTCCAGGGCTGTGGATGAACAGAGCGGGTGATTTATTGAAGCCAATTGAAGCGTGCAGGGTCCTGAGCGTGGGACAGCGGAGAGCGAATGTTAAAACTGCTGCCTGCTGCTGTTTGGTGTGGGAGTAAAGAGCTCTGTTCACAAGAGGGTTTGCAGGCCGCCACTATTATACCGAGAGGATCAATGGTTTTTCTCACTTCACTTAACATGCATCAGCTGCTGTTTCCAGTGCATATAGACCCTCTTGTGTGGCGAGATGTAAAGGGGCTTCTGTTATCTAGCAGACAGATACACACAGATAGGAGCAAATGATCAAAAGCAACTTTGATGAAATGAAGTATTTAGAGGCCACACCATGCACAGTGATACACTGTTAATATCCTGTGCCATTACGAATTTCACTGTAAGAAACCAAACGCATGCAACGCAAATGCACTTTCATAACCAAAGCAGCTGCTTGTTCTTCATTCAGCACAGCTGCTGCTGTTTTTTTCTTTAATTATATTTGAGGGAGGATTTCAAGGATACAATTAAACGCCAAGATAAAGACTTGCATTGCACTTTAAAGAACCCGCCTCCTCTTTTTATATGGAATCCATGAAACTTTAATTAAACAGCCATGACTCCTCAGATCTGCTAAGGGACTCTGTTAAGGGACTAATCTGTACACTACCTTGTACACTTTGGAGAAGAAGCCGCTCCCGATCAGCTCGGCACTGAAGTTCTCCCAGAACTCCAGCTTCCGGACGGCGGTCCGGAGTTTTTGCCAGCGGTCCACATGATAATAGGTGTCGGAGGATTCCCCGTAGAACTGAGTAGGACTTGTCGGCTCCGAAGAGACGATCCCCGTCTCACACATCGCTGGAATATCAACTGCAGACAAAGAGAAAAGCACGTTAATAATATCAGCTGCTGAAAACCCGGGAAAGGGCCACAGAATGAAATGAGGAACGGTGTATTACAGGAGCACCCTCATGCACTACCCCAATACCAAATGCATCTGTGTGGACTGCAGGCAAAAGAAAAATGAAATAAGGCTTTAGTTGCAATCGAGACGATATGGCAGCAGTGACAGGTGTGCAATTGCAAATGCTTTAGTTTTGTTTTATTCTGCAGGGATATGGTTAAAAAGCTCTATACCTGGATCAAATAACCAGGTGAGACTGTGGTCAGGCTAAACCGGAGAACTGATTCCCAAATGAGCCTGGCCAAGGAGGTAATACAAGTGCGCTCCCTCAGCACTGAACCACGTGTCCAGAGTTTGTTTCCAGCATCCGGTATTCTGGTATTCTGCATGCTGCTTGCCGTGACTGACAAGCTACCCTTCCACAGAGACACTTTAGTTTAGGCATCAGTTATACACATCTCTAGATCATTTGCTATATCGTTTATTTAGGTTTTAAATCGTTTTGGATTTCCTATTGGAATGGTAAATAAATTGGTTGAGCTGTAAAACGCAATGGACAACAAAAAAAAACGGTTTGTGTATTAATTTTCAAATCGCTTTACTCAATCAAAATCTGAAAATAGCAGTGGAAAGAATGTTTTCCCCACTTTTGTGTAAAAAGACCGGAATACATTTTTTTATTTTTAAGCATGAAGCAGGAAGAAAAGCAGCGAGGGATCCATTGAGTTTGAAACGCGGCTATTTTTAACGCCTTTAACAACTTCTTTTAAAATGCAAATGTATCCGTGTAAGAAAAAAGCAATAAAAACCAATCATCGGGTTTGAATGTGAAATGTGTTCATTTGCAAAGCAAGTCTCGGCGAGCGTCTCACACCAATTCAGCCCACGCGGACGCATCACACAGATGCAAATCAACAACAGAAGAAAAAAAGAAAAACCTTTCCTGTAGGATTTTTTATAGACAAAAATCGTCCCTCATTAAAAACACAGCATCCTGCTTCCTTGTGTTTATTTCATTTTCAATGAGCGGTGATGCTCAGGAAGCCTGGTAGATAGACAGCTGATGGGTAGCTATGCGTGAGACACTGTAAAGATGGTAAAAAAAAAAAAACATAAAACACAGCAAAATTCTCATTGTGGTACAGCTGCTGTACGTGCATTAGTGAGCACATCAAGCAAACCGGTTTCACATCCATCTGGGTCTCAAAATAAGGGTTTTAATTGACCACTTGGAAAGCCTGTGTGTTATTTAGCTCTTTTAAGAAGTTCAAACACTGGCCTTTCTTGCCAACAGTTGAGTAACCAACACTCAAGGATCTAGCTTCACAAAGACCTGCTGGGCAATCCACAGGAAATACAAACAATCAAGCAACACAGAGGACGACACAGCGTACAACTGAACAGAGCCAACGGTAGCTTTTGTGGGTGAACTTTACCAACCTGTTAAACCATTTCCTGCCTTCTGCAAAATCAGACAACATAACCACGCTGTGCAACTGTGTGTGAAAACTCTTTGCAAACAGCTCTAGAATGGGGTGAAGACGATCCTCGGAAAGAGCTTCTTTATAGAGAAAGAAAGGCTGTGTTTCTGGCAGTTGACAATGTTGTGGGTGATTTTTACCAGCGTGCAGACAGCATGTCGGTTTTGAGTTTCTGCTACACTCTACACTGTCGTTTGACTTTTTGGTTCTGTTTGAGCAGCCAGCAGATGAGCAGATGTCTTTCAAGCACAGCATTCCCTAATAAGAGGCTCATTTCATATGCAAGCTTGTGTGCCTTTCCCCACGTAAGACACCAGCGCCATTCCCCAGCCCAGGCCAGCCCTCTCAAACAGCCCTTTGTTTGACAGAGGATTCATTCTGCGGTTCACTGCAACAGCGTGGGGAGCAGTTTAAGAAAAAGTTATTTGTCTTTTGCCCAGCAGTAACAAACAGTACTGATGCACGATTTATACTGTTTGTTTGTAAAACCATACAGAGCCATGCTTTAAAATAAGGGCAGGTTTGTGATGAATGAATGTAGTTCTTCAATAGGAGAACATGTATTACATTGCTGATGTTTAATTCAAAGTCTTGTTTACTTTTACAACCCAGAAAGAGACGCAAGTGGCTTTGCACTATCGTGAGAAAAAAACCCCAATGTGAATATAATATATTGAAAAATCTATTAAGAGTGATGTGAGCACGGTCTGTCTGGGAAGAGCTGTGACACTCGCTGACATTTCCAGGAAGAGAATTGCACACGGCACATTGCAAACAGTTCCATGGAAACAGAGTTTCAGTATGATACAGTGAAGCTTAAAAATGGTGCTCCAGGACTGAAATTGTCATAACCTGGCCTGGCTTGTTAGTGAAGTCCTAAGTCAACAGAAAGGGTATTTAATGCAGGTATGCATTGCGAAATGATGGTTCATTCTAGCGGACTTTTTATCAGACCACACTGCCTGGGCTTTGTGTAGTGCAAACACAGTGAAGCAACATTAAAAAAGCACTTTTAAACACTGCCTTCAACCACAGTCTAGCGTGACCACCACCTTGCACTTGACATCTAACTCCAGCCTGTACATGCAATAGTTCACAGTGTGGCTGTAAAATGGAGATGAAATCGCTGCGCCGTTCCGTGCTGTTAGTTTTTTTTCAAAGTTCTGCTCAGATAAGCTAATCAGCTCTGATTCTGTATCAGTAGTTTCCATGCTGCTTTCAAACGCTATTTAAAGTGAAATGCACATTCTAGAATTAGGAAATGCACATTCTAGAAATAGGAAATGCACATTCTAGAATTAGGAAATGTTCCACAACATCCTAATAATCGGAAGGCATTTTATAATCAGAATTCCACGAGTCAGTGAAAAATAGAAGAAAATAAAACGGCAACTTTTAATCTCAAGATACAATCAATAAAGGAATGCCACTAATACATTTTGAGGATTATATAACTATATACTGTATGGGGCTTCATTTGAAATATATCTTAATATATGGCATCTATACGGTCCATAGATTGAAAATATAAAGCTTTACAGTACATGTGTTGCTGGCATTTTACATGTATGAAACATATATTTTACATAACTTGAACACATATTACTCATACATATTTTTTAAATATAATTTCCCATTAGGTTAAATAACATTGTTGCTTTTTTACTACTGGACTTGGAGCTCTGTGTCTCCCCAGGGTCTGTCTCCTATAACAACACAAGCGAACCCTGACACACTGCAGTGAGACACGGGTATTACTGAGTCTTGCTCAGACTCCTTTAAGCATTGTGAAATATTTACAATGCTCCCGGAGTCACGTGATCCCGGATCTGACTTTGTTTTGAGGTCGACTTTAACCCTTTCTGTCCTGGAATATCCTGCAGGTCTGATATTCGGGGTAAATAGAATTCCATGTTCTGGATCTTAATGTCTAGATCCACAGCGGTTCAGATCATTAAGATACCCCGATATTTTTTTACAAAGAGTAATCACCCCCAAACTACACAGGCTGACCCCCTTCTGGAAGGTTCCTCCTAACTAACCCTAACGACGTTACAAAAGTCTATTAGAATTATGGGATACAACCGCTCGTTTAAAATTAAACTGGACTTTGTTTTGTCTTCATGGGTTTTAGAAATCCCCTAGAGGTTAAAGGGGATTAAAGGTTAAACACTGACTCTGAATCTCCACGTCTCAGAGTGAACATACAGGCTTTATGCTTTCTGAATTGTGCAACTCCGTGTCGACCAAGGTTAATAGTCTTCTTGTTGCTGTGTCCCCTGAGTTTAAGAACTGGTGCTGCAGTCAGTCAGGCTTGCACAGCGATTGCTCAGAATGATTAACTGCATTCCTCTCCTGTGCCAGCAATCAGCCCAGCAACACAGCATCCAGCAAAGAGAAAAGCAACATGGGGCAAAGAGAGCGTGCAGCTCTGTAGGACTGCACCGCCACAGCTGGCAGGGGAACTGACGCTGATTCAAAGTTACGATATGGATTTCACAAAGATTTTAAAACACTCAGGTGCTGAGCTACACAAACATGTCCTGTGTGCCACATTATCGAGCAGTGCTGCCAAGGGACAGCGCGCTTGGGTGCAATCAGATAGCCGGAGCACTTTGTGATAACAAACGACGGAACGAAACAGAAAAGGAATGTACAGGTAAATGTTAAGGGACAGGTGTGGTGGCCAGCTGCCAGTCAAGAAAAACTACCCTCTGCAGACAGGACAGAATATTAGAAACACCAGCTGTAACAACAGGGTGTGCAACCACCAGGAGTAACACATTTCAGATCTGAATCCACCTGAACTCACAGCTGAAGTGAACTTGTACTCACCAGGCCTCAACCCCTTTACTCGTTCTACTTCTGTACTTTTGAATAACAGATCCAACGTTTCTAAACATGTGGGACCCTGTGAAGCCCCGCATCTGTACCTGAACTCCTGTACCTAAGATTTGAATAACCAGGGCAAGTTGTTCATATGTTTTTAAGACGAGCTTGGCAGTACACCCAAAGCAGTCTTAAATACGTAATGGAAAAAAAGTTTCCAAATAAAACCAAAAAAAAAAAACCCCTTAGTAGCTGCTAAACTAAGATCAGGCAGTGAGACAAGCTCCTCCACTCTGGCTGATTCCACGCCTCTCTCAGTGGCTCTCGCTTGAGGTTTTGAGGAGGGACGGATAAGGGGGATCATAGCGTATAATCTCTACATACCGGTAAATACCAAACCTCAAGCACCCATTCTATCAATGTGTGGCATAGTTTCAAACCTCTCTGCACAAATTGCCAGGCTCCTGACTGTAGTGATCCGGTATGCGCTTCTTCAGAGCAGCGAGAACTAAGAGCGTTGCTCTTCAATGCATTCCTTAGTGAGCAGCCTGTTCCTGTCCACGGAAACATTTCCCTTGGTATCTCAGCATGATGTTACTTCAGTTTCAATCTGCTCTACCGTGCTGCCTGGGTGAATCTGAATGTACTTTTAGAAAGCATGCTGTGGGCTGTGATCGAAGCTTGCTTTATACAGCTGCAGCCACACAGCCCCGTGAATGGAGAGGAAAGAGACTAATGCAGCTCAGAATGGTTTCTGCCAACACGACAACATAAGAAATGAAACTGCAGCTAGAACTGCAGCTTCACATTTCACTGCTCAGTAATCTCACTTATTTTTTTTTAGTTCTTTGAAAACTGAGTAGCTTCAAATGTTTTTTTTTTTTTTTTGTCCCATTAAGTTTTAGATGATGAACCATCATTCCGTAAACAAACAGCAGCGCAGGGTTACAGTGCAGCCAGTCAACAGCGAGTCACCCACAGAAGCGCAACAAGAGCAGCTAACTCACAACAGGCCTTTGTGTTTCTTCGTTCGTACGCAAAACCATTGTCTCCTTTCACCACGGGAAGTTTAATCCCTCTGAAACCAGGCCCGCCTGAGCTGAACGAAACAACAGGCACAGAAAATCAGGAGGCAAGCGGGCTTCCGACAGACCTGTCTGAACAGGGGTAGCAAGGAGGACTGCCGTGTGTGTTTGTGTCACTCAGAGACAAGGTGTGGGGGCTGGGGTTAGGCACTGGGATTACAGCAATTCCAGGGTGGATCACAGAGGTGCCTTGGCTTAGGCAGACAGAAGCCGTGCCACTCACTGTATTTGCTTATCTGTAACCTGTAATCCACGACCTGTGCTTAGTTACTGTCAGCCAGGTGTTTTAAATACTCATTAGCATGAGAAAGGAGGTGGGGTGAGCGATTCATGTTCTTATCAGAACAGCAAGCCCCCATCACCATTTTATTATCACCCATGTTTCTGAATTCAATCAGCTTCTGTGTGCGTCTATGCAGCTGCAACAGTGCACTTAGCTCCCCATGCAAACTAAGATAAGGGACAGTCTCTGATTAATAATACAAGACCTTCACCTGATTTAAAACATGAAGAAAACAAAAACAAAGATCAAGGCAACACGTCCCCCTTTGCGTGGGAACTCCAGGAATAACATAAAAGAATCTTTCCCTTTTTTTTTTGTTAATGTATTAATTGATAAATAAATGCATATTAAAAATGCAGAGTTAGCAGGCATTAAAAGTCTGAAAAGTTAGCTGTAGATCGATTGGGCAGAATTTTGTTAGTTTATAAAGCGAGAAAAAAAGGGAGGAAGAAAATAAAGCGCGAGAGGTGCAGACAGAGGCATTCCTCCCAGGGAGCCTGACTGGAGCCTGTTCTGTACTTACTGCACTGATTCAGCAGGCTGTTCATATGCATGGTGGAGGAGGAGGAGGAGAAGGGCTGGAGTAGACTGGGGTTCCTTCTCACAATGCACTCCAGCCTGATGGGCAGGGTTACTGTGCTTATCCAGCAGCTGAGAAGAATTACATTTGCAATAGTGAGCAATAACACAGTGCTACATGGTGTACAGTACAGTCATCTTCTGCGTGCGCTACCAACCCAGTAAAGATGCTTTTAAAAAAGTGTGTGCGTGCGTGCGTGCGTGCGTGCGTGCGTGCGTGCGTGCGTGCGTGCGTGCGTGCGTGCGTGCGTGCATGCGTGGCAAACAAAGGTCCCTCTTCCAATTCATTACCATTCTGTCAATGTGTGAATAACTCCCAGGACAAGTGGTGAGTCCCATTTAGTTAGCACAGACCCTGGTGAAGAGGTTCACAGGCATGCTGAATGCCTCGTTTCTATAAAACACATCCCTTTCACTCACTGTTTTTGTGAACTCTATGGGGTACAAGAAGTTGACCTGCCAAGACTTTGAAAAACAATATATATAGTATAGTATAGTATTGTATAGTATAGTATAGTATTGTACAGAATTATAGTACAGTATTGAAACATAACATGGTACAATTATGCTATGCAATACCATTCAATAAGGGCATAACATTTAGTCTGAATAGCAGATAAGTATACAGAGAAATGCACTGGATGAAATGCAATATGTCAACAATTCTGACCAATTCTTTTGATCTCTGTTTTAAATGCCAGTGTTAAATTACTGTGGATGCATGTGATTGTTAACTACTCTATATATGACATCTGAGAGCCTTCTTTTGCATTGTGGTGTGAAGGCATTTAAAGCACCTGTTACTTGGAACTAAAAGCACCTGTGAACAACAATGCAAACACAGGGCAGCAATGTGCTCTGCTTGAACGCCACAGTAGAGTTTGGATGCGAATACATCTTCCAAACTTCAACCTGACATGCAAAAATGCAGCTCTTCAGACTAACAACAGGGAATGCAAGATAACAGGCAAGATATAAGATTGCAGATCTGTGCCGCTGTTTGGAGTCTGGAGCGTACAGATCATGTTGTGCGTTACAGTGCATTGGAAATATCTGTGTCCTCAAAGCTGTTTGCACACCAGTGTACAGCGTGTACTGTTGCGTGGTGTGGTGCTCTCTGGTAAACCCCATTTTACACTGAAATATAGTACTGTACATTATCGATATGCACACACACACACACACACACACACACACACACACATATATATATATATATATATATATATATATATATATATATATATATATATATATATATTGCATATTTTAATATGATTAGCAAAACATTACCAAACACACGTGCACTTCGTGTCCAGAGTTTGATTTGCAGTTTTAATATTTGAAATATGTTTTAAACGCACACTCACTTCTAGAGTGAATTCGCTAAACAAATGCAAATAAATACAATTCCTCGTTAAAGAAAGTCCTGTGCAAGAAGCCCTTGCAGATCGGTTTGAAATGTCACCGAACCTGAAGCGGATGAGAATAAAACGCCCAGGACTGTACAAATGGCTTCAAATTAAAAACTTCATGTATTTAATAAGACCCGAGCAGCACGCAGGATTGTATATTGCTGTAGTTAATAAGACCCGAGCAGCACGCAGGATTGTATATTGCTGTAGTTAATAAGACCCGAGCAGCACGCAGGATTGTATATTGCTGTAGTTAATAAGACCCGAGCAGCACGCAGGATTGTATATTGCTGTAGTTAATAAGACCCGAGCAGCACGCAGGATTGTATATTGCTGTAGTTAATAAGACCCGAGCAGCACGCAGGATTGTATATTGCTGTAGTTAATAAGACCCGAGCAGCACGCAGGATTGTATATTGCTGTAGTTAATAAGACCCGAGCAGCACGCAGGATTGTATATTGCTGTAGTTAATAAGACCCGAGCAGCACGCAGGATTGTATATTGCTGTAGTTAATAAGACCCGAGCAGCACGCAGGATTGTATATTGCTGTAGTTAATAAGACCCGAGCAGCACGCAGGATTGTATATTGCTGTAGTTAATAAGACCCGAGCAGCACGCAGGATTGTATATTGCTGTAGTTAATAAGACCCGAGCAGCACGCAGGATTGTATATTGCTGTAGTTAATAAGACCCGAGCAGCACGCAGGATTGTATATTGCTGTAGTTAATAAGACCCGTTAATAAGAGCACGCACGACCCGAGGCACGCAGGATTGTATATTGCTGTAGTTAATAAGACCCGAGCAGCACGCAGGATTGTATATTGCTGTAGTTAATAAGACCCGAGCAGCACGCAGGATTGTATATTGCTGTAGTTAATAAGACCCGAGCAGCACGCAGGATTGTATATTGCTGTAGTTAATAAGACCCGAGCAGCACGCAGGATTGTATATTGCTGTAGTTAATAAGACCCGAGCAGCACGCAGGATTGTATATTGCTGTAGTTAATAAGTATACCCGAGCAGCACGCAGGATTGTATATTGCTGTAGTTAATAAGACCCGAGCAGCACGCAGGATTGTATATTGCTGTAGTTAATAAGACCCGAGCAGCACGCAGGATTGTATATTGCTGTAGTTAATAAGACCCGAGCAGCACGCAGGATTTATATAAGACCCGAGCAGCACGCAGGATTGTATATTGCTGTAGTTAATAAGACCCGAGCAGCACGCAGGATTGTATATTGCTGTAGTTAATAAGACCCGAGCAGCACGCAGGATTGTATATTGCTGTAGTTAATAAGACCCGAGCAGCACGCAGGATTGTATATTGCCAGGCTAGCAGTATAGATCACAACGGTACTTACTTGTTTGCTGATTGTATTTAACTAAGTTGCTGTCCGCCGGGCGAGATTTACTACGCGTGATGATCAAGTTCGTTTTTTTTTCTCCTGGTTGCCTCTCTAGTTTTTAAGATAATGATGATTTCTTTTCTGATTTACTGTATTTCCCTTCGGTGCACTGAGGCAGGATTCTCTCCCTCACTTCTTTCCATTCACCGTTCGCAGTCTCTCTGTCTCCTCTGTGATCAACGCGGCGGCTGGGCTGCGGCTCCTGTGCAGCGTATGCGTTCAGCGTCTCCTCATTACAGGCGCTTTAGCTCAGCTGATCAGCGGGAAATGCATGTTTCGCTCTCCTCGGAGGGGTTGTCCTAGAAACTCTGCCCCAGTCTGCCTCAGGACAGATGACGCAACTTTTTTTTCTTCTTTTTTTTTTTAGCGAAGACGCCGCTTTTGACAACAGTGAGATGTGAGATGGCGTGCCAGCCTACGGGACGTCAGATGGCCGGGTGGCAGCAATCTCTTGATTCTCGTTCTTATGTATCTTCTCTCATGAAAATCCGTTTGTTCAGACTGTCACTTTACATATTTCAGCAAGTTTCTACGTGTTTCTTGTAGAGCCATGGCAATTGCGTCTCTGCAGGTTAAACGAACCTACCCTGGGAAACTAGGTATGTTCATTAATCCCCAGCTCTCCGTGCTGCCCCGGAGGCACCACCATAGAGGGAAAGGTGCTTCAGTCTCAGCGCCTATCCGGTGCTTGACTTCTCTTTGCACACAGCCTGCAAACAACTGCAATGTTATTTTTTTCAGGCGTGGGCTACTATACTACCCACTGCGACAGGAGCTTGATTGTAACCATGCCTTCAGAGGTGAGAGGATGGTGTATTAATGGTTTTGCAGTGAACTGCCCTCTTCACTTTGAGAAAACTGGGCACAAAGACGGCTGAACAAGGCAAGCAATTAAATAATCGCAAACAGCAAATAATCATATTTCAGTGTCGAGTTAAACAGGCACTGCATCTTGCCACAAACGTGTCATTCAGCAGAGGGAAGACAAATCCACTCTTTCAGGAACAGTGGCTTGAAGCCTGGTTCCAAGAGACCTAGTCTGAGGTACCTTTGTTGTAGTTCAGATTCCAAGTCTCTCCTGGCGTGCCATGCAGGACCACTGTATTGTACAGAGCAACCTCTAAACAGTAGATCATTGCAGTACTTTTATTTCATACACATCACTGGAGGCAGGGATAACTGGTAAAGCATCTGCTGACCAGAGCCCATCATTTTGATACATCTGTTGATGCTGCTGCCTGCCCTCTCTTCCCTGATTCACAGAATCATTCATATAATTATTACAGCAACGTCTGCTCTTCTCTGCGGTGGAATTTGTAAACAGCCTGTTAAAGTCAGGTGCACAGGATGCTTGTTTTGATTATTTATTTTAAAGATCTGCACAGTAACTCTGAACGGGTGCAGCCTTTGTAACAGAATACTTTGCAGCCTGAACAAAACTTTAGGTTTACTGCAGTCGAGTTTCCGAAGGAAATTCACAAGGCCAGTCGGTTACTGCAATAAGTCAACTTCAGTCGCCGAGCACTCAAGTTCAGACTTTCAAATGAAGCGTACTTCACAATTCATACAACACATGCACAGTGTGTGCAATGCGTCAACACGCTCTTCAGGGAATGCGTACTCTTTTTAAAAAAACAAACAAACAAACAAACCCTACATATATAACGTGCAAGTCCAGGGATTTGTAAATGCAGCACAATGTCACTCAATGTTAGCTGGTTGCAAGGCTGTGTTACTTTCTCAAGTGCATTTCACTCGAATGGATGCCGGTGCTATTCTTAGACAGAGCGGGGAGTCATTGATAATGAGTTTTATGCACTTGAGCCCCCTAGTGGACACAATACATAGTACAGCAAGCTGTTATGACTAGTTTGCATTTCCCCTGTATAATACACAGCCAGCCAGTGTGCAGAATAACATACGAGTTCCTTCTACTGTATATTATTATTATTATTATTATTATTATCATTATTATTATAGCATGTGGCTCGTCGTTTTGAACAGCACTGAGCGTGACGTCATTTATTGTGTTGCGGGCTATGTGGATCACATGACTGATCCTTCCTCGTTGCAGAATCACATGATTGAACCGGGTGGGAGACAGCTGATTCAAAACCGATAACTTGTCTCGTTTATGTTCTCTGTGCGTCTCTGGTGTGTGTGTGTGGGGGGTGTGAGAGAGTTTTTCTTTTTAAGATGAATAGCCTTTGCCACAGTCTCGCTGTATTTTTGCTGGCGGTATTTAGTTTGAAACGAGAGACGGCGCATGGAGTTGATATTCCTCAATTGAATAAGGACACGTTAATAAAGGTTTTGGAAGCGGCTGTACGTGTGCGCTCCCCAGAAGAGTTCAACGCTGCTGATGCTGGGGGGTTCGACCCTCGTTTTCAACAGGTGCCAAAAAAGGTAGGAACGTTAATCAATACCCTTCCGTACAGTCCTAACAGCTCCCTTCTTGCAAACCCGCAGTATCGCATTAGCTAAATAGGGCAGAATTTGGCGTGCCAAAGCTTCTTCAAAATGGTGACAGAAATAATGGCAGAAATTCTGGGCAAGAAGACCCTGGGTCCGAATTACAGCTCATCTACTGACACTTAAAATGATGAGGTAATGCACCTCCTAGTTTCACTTTCAATTATACACAGTGCTAATGTGCCTGGTAGCAATTTTAACGCAAGCCATTACCCACGAAGTGAGATTGAACTTCTTACTAATGGCATGTTTTTTGGGGACTGACTAGCAGCAACGCCTTGATTATAAAATTATATAAGCACTGCTAAGTATAACTGTTGTGTCAGTGCCTACACTGTCTTTAATTCGGTCCTAGGTTAGCAAGTCACTTCGTTACTCAGGACACGTGTTCAGTACTTCTGTCGCCTCAGCTCCTTTCCTGTTTATCCCCACTCACTGCTTGTCACTTTCCTTCGGGTTCTCCCGAGCAGTCACTAAACCCATTCCTGTTAATTCACAGAAAAAGGAAAAGTACCAGAGTGGCACGGCTGCTCACCGAGCTCCTGAGCCCAAATTTGAAGAGAAATATTTTCAGCAAGTGCTGGACCATTTTAATTTTAACAGTCATGGCGATAAGACTTATCAACAGCGCTACTTAATACAAGGTGAGTGCAGAGCACATTGTACTGCAGATGCACTGTGTGTGTGTGTGTGTGTGTCGTGCTGAACCAGTGTAGTGTAAAATAGCACTAAATATTAATGTGATGTGTCTAGTCTTATCATAGGATTATTCCAACATTTTAATAAATGCATTGGATCTTGCTTTGATGTAAGTATTTTCTCTTTTCTTTCAATGTGTTAAAATGGGAAGCTTACGGATCTTTCTGTTTTGTGTGTGTGTTTTGTAGATCAGTACTGGAAGAAGGGTTACGGACCAATATTTTTTTACACTGGCAATGAGGGGGACATTTGGGAGTTTGCTCTTAACTCCGGATTCGTTTCCGAGTTGGCTGTGGAGCATCATGCGCTGGTCGTTTTTGCTGAGCATGTAAGGGCACCAGTGAGCAAGTATAAGACCGACCCTTAAGGGAACTTTGAACAAGGGTTCTTGTGACTTGCTGGAATGAGTGTTTAACACTTGAAGGTCGCTGTCTTTTGGCTGACACACATATTTCCATTTCCCCTTTTAAGTGTTAAGTCAGAGACAGCCCTTGGCTCTTAGGCTGTTCAGTACGTTACTGTGTTGACAAGCTCACTAGAAGGTGGTCTGTTTTGTTTATGTACTTTGAGTTGTTGTCTGATTTGTATTTCCTGTAACATAGTTACAGTTTTAGAAGTACAGAACATCTGAGGCTAGAAATTCTATTATTTGATATAATAATGAGAATGTTCAGTACTGCTCACAACACTTTGCAGTTAGTGGTTGCTGTAGATAATTCAAGGTTAGAGGCTGCCATAAATAACCACATTACACAGGGCTTTGTGTTTCTTGTAAGCTTGCCATACTGTAAGCTATATTACAAGCCCCACAGTTTCCAGACTGACTCTGCAATTCAGTGGCACACTGCCATGTGAAGTACATACTAAAACATCAAACAGACCAGCAGTACAGGTCAGGTTTCTGGTGGGTGCAGTGTCATGTCTACGTTTTGTAATATATATGAGAAGTTATGGAATATATTATGGTATCATTTTCGCGTTTGTTTCAGAGGTATTATGGCAGATCGCTTCCTTTTGGTAATTCATCTTTTGAGCTTCCTAAAATTGGACTGCTGACGATTGAACAAGCCTTGGCGGATTATGCAGTCATGATTACAGAGCTGAAGAAGCAGCTTGGTGTCCCGGATTGCCCTGTGATTGTCTTTGGTGGCAGGTTAGTAGTGCTGCTAATGCACATGTTGTATTATTGCATGGTCAAATCCATATGGGGGGAAAAGAAATGCAATTCTATTCTGCAGCTGAGACTATAGTTCCCTTAAATTAAAGTCGCCCAGATAATTTAATTTATTAAAGGGTGTCAGCTTTTAAAAATTAGATTACAAAGTTTAAACCTACATGGGTGTTAAACTTGGGGGTCTAATCAACTCATATAAACAACAAAGAATTATGTTTTCATTACCAAATAATTCAACAATGCAGAAGTCATTTTACAGTGAAAGACTACTTTTCCTTTTTGATTCTTAAAATCCCCTTTCCTCTCTCGTTTTGTTTCAGTTATGGAGGGATGTTGAGTGTTTATATGAGACTAAAATATCCCAATATAGTAACTGGAGCTCTTGCTGCCAGCGCCCCTATCCTCTCTGCTGCCGGGCTGGGAGACCCCAAGCAGTTTTTCCATGATGTCACTGCAGTAAGTAAAGCAAGAGTAATACGAAGAGGTTTGCATGCTGTAAAGTAAACTAACAGTTAAAAAAGACTCCCATTGCATAGCAGTTTGAACCATTCCATGTTTTACCATGAGCTTTGTGTGCGGAGGTAACCGACTCATGTATGTGTAATTAAGCGTGTTGCAAAATAAGGAGTGGCTCAAACAGCTATGCAAAGGCAGTGTTGAGTTCCGTCACTGTTACTATAATCTCTTATTTATTTATTTATTTGATAGGATTTTGAAAGTTACAGCTCCGATTGTGCCAGTTCAGTGAGGAATGCATTTCTGCAGATTGAAGAATTAGCTAAGCGTCAAGGTACAGTGCGTCCCAAGTATAGATCAAACAGCATGAACATTGTTTCAACAGCGTTTAAAGATTATAAATCAATATTCATTTGTTCACAGAGTACCAGAAGATTAGAGATGAATTGTCACTCTGTCAGGCACCCTCTTCCAATAAGGATATTCACCAGCTGTACGGGTTTCTGAGAAATGCCTTCACTTTAATGGCAATGCTCGACTATCCGTACTCTGTGTCATTCATCCAGGAACTTCCTGCTAACCCAGTCAAGGTACGCCCTGATCAATCAAACCACAGATCCCTCCGAATACAGAATCACTGTCAATATATACAGGAGTCTAGATTTAAGGCTTAGGTTAACATTTCACTTTTTCTTTACCTCCAAAGGTTGCCTGTGAAACTATGCTTAATAAAACTGACCTTGTAAAAGCACTGCGAGATACAGTAGGTAAGTAAATAAACAAATTTCTGGTTTGATTTTTATACATAGTAAACATGGACTGGAGAGGAGGCTCATAGTGGGGAATCTATGGACCCCCCGAGGGAAGGACTGTAGTTACCAACAGGACACTATAATGCCCTGCTGCAGGCAAGGACTGTCCTCTGGAATGATTTTTATAGATATATATTTCGTTCAAATTCTTTCAATATTTGGATTCGTATATAAATTTCTTCACTCCTTATTTCCACTAACATTTGTTTTAGTATCCCCACCCACCCAGTCCACCTCGGTCTCCCTCAGTCCACCTCAGTCCATAACAAACAGATTGAGAGTTGACTTTTTAGTGTAGGAGGAGGAGGAGGAGGAGGGCGAGCTCGCTGGCTCCTCTGATTTTAGTTTCTGCACTGTCCCGGCAGACAGTTTCAGCAGGCAGGCTGCGTGATCGACCAGGGGCACGGGCAGAGAACCGGCTCTCTCCCACCT
>NW_024472890.1:0-25000 GCF_017654505.1 Polyodon spathula | reverse complement strand
AGAATGAGCATTTGAATCTAAATACGGATATTAATATTGGCACTGCTGTCTTGATGGTGAACCGCTATACATTTCCATTGTTATAGAACATGCAGTATTTGATGGAGCTCCTGCCAGGGTACTAAAGAATCTCACGACCGGGCAGTGCAGCGGACACTGTGAACAAGCCCAGGACTAACAAGGCTCAATATTGTAATGCCGTCAGCTTCTGCATCGCTCCTTCAACGAGATCTAGAGGGGTAAATATTAGATCAACAAACGTGACGACTCCCAGACTGCAGGCGGTCTTTATGCACGATAGCACTGAGGGCTTCAGCCAGCTGACAGCTCCAGCTACAATCAGCTGCAACACTGGAAACACAGGCAAACACAAGCCTCCTGTTCAGTTTAATGTTTTGTCACGGCTGCTGATTTTCGTCGGTCACAGAAATGGACCTCCATCCTGCACGCTAACCAATTTAACTGTAACATTGAGAACAAATTTGTGCAACTACGTGACCCCATGCTGAGCATTCCCCTGGGGACAGCCTTTAACCTGTTGCTGCGTCCCTAGCTTTATTTACCAAGCAGAAGTAAATGTGTGTGTGTGTGTGTGTGTGTGTGTGTGTGTGTGTGTGTGTGTGTGTGTGTGTGTGTGTGTGTGTGTGTGTGTGTGCGTATTGGAAAGGTATTGAAGCTAGCATAGCGGTAATTAAAATGTGAAAAGTGATGAGCTTCAAAAATTTACAAGGAGAACAATCATTGAATACCTACTGTATAAACACACCTATCATTCTATAAAAAATATACAATAAGTAACCTGACCTTTGAAAGAGGCTTTTGACACCACAGACTTTCGTGATATAGCGTTGATACTTTCTTTTCCCATCCTGTCCTCATGGCCATACATTTACCAGCTTACCCTGGTTTTAATATGCTTTGCCATACCGCTCTGGGCTTACAGTGCTTCCCTATGGGAATCCTCAATGAGAGCTGGAGATGAACGCTGATAAGAGTGTTAAAAGCAAGGTGTCCCGATTCCTATCGCTGGTCAGTCACTGCTTCGAAGAGCTAGAGGAGGCGCCTACCTGTTTCATTGCTGAAGCAGGTCTTGTGGAACTTGCCCATGTAGAACTCCAGGCCGATGATGGCAAACATGACGATAGCGAAGAAGAGCAGCATCCCAATCTGCAGCAGGGGCACCATCGCCTTCATGATAGACTTCAGGACCACCTGGAGACCTGGGGGGTGGAGAGCAGGAGAGAGGCCGGTGTAACAGGGGGACGGAGGCTGGGCGTGAACCGACGACCCCGCGCACTGCAAGCGAGGGTCTCAACAGCAACGGAAAAGAGCCGGGCTCGTCTACACCCGTGGTTTAAGAGCTTTCAACCTCCTCTCACCGTCAAGAGACAGGACAATCCGGAACGACAGTGCCTCACACGTTACACGGGCAGACAGCCAATCACGCCACTAAGTTAACCAGCTAAACCGAGGTGAAACTTTGATCAGACTGGATCAGCTTTCACATCATGCAAGCACTTCATGTTGTAGTCTTGGAGCATCACCTGATAAAAGGTGTGGCGTTCCCCTGTGAAAATGCTGCATTGTGCTATCATCTTTTTAATCTTATCTCAACAACGGTTCTCTTTGAGAACAAAGGCGGCCGTAGCAAGCAGTGGATGCAATCAAATGTGAAGGTGTTGACTACAGTTCAATATGAGCACAAAGTTAAAACCCTTACTGAAGTTTGAGCAGGAACCCAAAGAATAATTTAGTGTTTTCTACCTGAAATATAATGCAGCCAGAGAGAGTGAGCAAATCTGAAACCAACCAAATTCTGAATACCTGCACATATATAGTTATACAGTTTCAGCATCTCTAACCTTCATGTACTTACTTGGAATCCCCGATACGAGTTTCAGCGGCCGGAGCACGCGGACAGCTCTTAAGGTCCTTAGATCAAAGTCTGCCCCGACTGTGGCCAAAATCCTGCAAAAAAATAAAATATATATATATTTCAATTTGTACTTTCAGGACTGAAGCTCTTGAATTTCAGCCTCTGGCTTTTGTAAAGCTGTGTCTCATGTCGTGAGTTACATCCATTGAACATCTATTGCAAGCCTACAGTAGGTAGCTTTATAGGGAACTAAAGTAAACTTATCAATAATAATAACATCAGACGTTGTACTTTGTCTTAGGGATTAAGCAGTGGAGTTTGCACCCCAGGTAGTGGGCTGCAATCATATCTCAGAATAGAAGGTGGTGCTGTTTCACACAATAATATGATGATTTGTTTTTGTGCACAATAGCAGCACTCAGCTGCAACCGACCTCAAGTAGTCGATATAGATCTATATGTGGATTGTAATATACGTTGTATTATACATCATATGGAGAAGCCAAGGGAATTGTATGAAGGGAGGAAAATTCAATTAAAAAAAAATGACATACTATATTTTTGTGTAGTGTAATTGCAACATGCAAAATGTTTTTTTTCAACACAGTTCAGCTGGTTTTATGAGAATATTCAGCAATGTAGTCGGCAATATGTGTAAGACAGACACAAATACAACAGGTCTCTCTCTCTCAATCTCTCTCGCTCTCTCTCTCTGCTCAGATCAGGTTTCTGCAGACAGGCTACAATGATCCACTGCACACTGCCTGATTATTTCTACGCATTAGCATTTCAACAGCCACTCCAGGAACACTTTCCTGGTCTTAAGCGTCGATACCAGTTCGATAATGCAACACTGGATGGGCTCAACCGCTGCCCCAGACAAACTCCTCTCCCCCTGGCTGTCTGGCGGAGCGGTGGGGGAGGAGGATCTGTTTCTTCAGCTGAGAGGCTCTGTCACACCAGCGGGAGCATTCAGTCTGCACAGGGCTGTACTCGTGAACAAGGACTGCAAAGAGGTTACAGTTTTATTGGGCATAGAGCTTGAAGAAAACGATCTCGAAACAATAACAAACAAGTTCCAGCGCCTTACAAACCCGTGAATTACATTTCTGGTTCGGTCATTGTTGTCGGTGCATTTTTCCTTTCAGAAAAAAAAAAAGTGCCAATAGTCCCTTTCTAGTTATTCTAGTATAACATTCCATACCGTTGAATTACTTTTTCTGTTTTTGTTGCTCAAGTTTAAAAGCTGCATTACAGAATGAATGGCTGAAAGATGTTGTGGTATAAAATGCGTCAACCCTACCCCCCCTCCTCATTCTCCTCCTCCTTCTTCCAGGCAGTTAAAGCCTGCAAGCACTTTTCTCTCTTCTTGTCATCTTAAATCTCCCATATCTCAATGCATTGCGCTTGTTATCTCTGATGCATTTTCTGCTCCCTGCAGAGATGAGGGTAATCACTTTAAGACCACCACAATGCAATAACAGCTCCAGTAATGAGCAAATGCAATCATGACGCAGGCTCGTTTGCTGGTTTATTGTTTGCAGCGCATCTCTAAAAACTGTTAAAGAAACCCTACTTTATTTTCTTCTTCTGGAGAATGGATTCGCACCACTTAGGCATGATTGTACATTTCAGTGGTCCCTGACCACAAAAAGGATGTAATGCAATGCACAGCCAGCAAAACTGCTACTCCAATCTGTAGGACCCTGCACGTCACAGGACGTTCAAGGCAAATAAACCATGTTGTTGTTTTAAACAGGCTTAGTCCTCTAAAAGTGGGTGCCTTGCTGAATGTGTTACTGTGAGTGCAGCAACCAAAGGGCAAGCTTAACAGTAGCTGAAGATTGCTGCAATCTCCATAGCCCTCTGTGTGATAGAGTAACGCCACGGATCAACAACATTACCAGCTTTCTTGCATACAGTATATTTGGGGTTTTAGCCATTGTAAACTGCACTGAGAGAAACTGTACATGTTTTTTGTGCATGATGTGCTTTGCAATATAGCAACTCATGACAGGTATAAAGAGCCCTTAAGATGGATCTAAGCATGTTAACAGGCTGTACGCACTGTAAGAATGCAGTAAACTGTGGGGATCACTGCACCTGCCCCTGGCTACAGAACAGGAGGCGTAGTATTCAACACCATTCAACGTGAAAAGCGCTGGGTTTATTGTGCCATTCCTCAGAAGAAAGCAATTATTTCTAATGATTTTAAAAGCAGCTGCATTAGTTACACGTTATAATGCTGAATAATGAATTTACAGGCACTGCCGAGGCTTTTCTTGCATATCATCAATGTGGCGCTATCCTGGTGAGACATGCGCATTTATTTAACTAGTTCGCTAGTCACTTGTGACTGTGAATCCTGCTGTGTTACCTGGCTAGACCATCACGCTCACGGAGCTGGGATTCGGAACAGGTATTTACTGGTTTCTTACCAGATAGCCAGCAGGTGCACACAAACTTATGTGCAGGTTTACAGCAATTACATTCATCCAGGAGTGTGCTTGAAGCAGCTTCCTGAGCCAGCATGACCAGCTGAAGACCAGCAGCCCAGCCTGGTGCTGGTGTTTTCTGTAATTTCCACACTGTAGTCCTGTAGATGCAGTTATTTCATTGGAACAGCCTGTGTAGTGCTATCATTCCAATTCAATCCAGGTTACTAACACAACTGTTCTGTGTTACAAAGTGGAAAGAAGAACCAAGCTGCTTTATGAGGCTGGATCTCTTTAGCATTTAATAAGACGACATCAGTCACCATTATCCCCCACCTGTCACTGATTCAGCTCAGCCATTGGTCACAGATGGGCGCTCAGGATACAGCGAAGGGGTGAGCTGCTTCAGAAGCCACGTGCCGATGATTCTGGATGTTGTTTCGCTTGTAGAGATTAATGTGTCAGCGCAAGACAAGACTGCCTTTTAATATCCCCCTTAAGATGCATTATCAGAGGCACGATATTTCATCACTCCCGGCTCCAATATATGAACGCCGATGCTATCAGCCATCAGTCATCTATGATCCCTTCCGGGCTGTTTGTTAGGAGCTAATTCAGGGGGCTGGACTGGAACGCCATGATGTTGGAGTATCACTGAACTGAAACATCCTGTATGCTGCGTAACAAAAAAGCACACATGTGCACACAGTTACCACATGCACCGTGTCTCCCTTCATTACATTATAAATGTACTGCTAGTTCACTTTCATCAAGGCCGAGTACATTGCTTATGCATATTTAATGATGTGCAGAACCAGTACGTATGAAACACTCTGAATCTACTGTGTGTTGCAGTGGCACTGTACACACGAGAGTAATTAATTAATAATAATAATAATAATAATAATAATAATAATAATAATAATAATAATAATAATAATAATAATAATAAAACACTTGGAGGTTATCACACAGTTTAACTGCACAGTATTAGTCAGGCAGTATTACTATTAAACTAAAGGGATGTGACGTGTTGAAGACAGCTGTTCTATTTGAAAAGCAGACACGGTCTCCTTCCAATCACAGTAAAACATCACGATGCTCTTTTTGTGCCTTTGATTAAACAGTGCGTTCATCTCACAGTCCCCGCTGTCTTATTGTAATGACTTCCTCTAGCAGGTCCAGGTCTCCCTGCACGCCCTGTGGGAGGGGAGGGGGGGGAATGGTGCCTCCATCGCCTCCTCCCCCCAGCCCAGCACACTCAGTGACCAGTCAGGGCTGTACCCTTTTCCTGCAGATCCAGCTAATTGGCCAGGTAAAGGTTTCTTTGCTGTGCGCGGACACCGGGAATAATGACAGACTGCTTTTTAAGGGCACAGTCTGCCAACGCAGAGCGATTGTTCAATAAATCACCCCGGCTTCGCAGCGCAGCAGAGCGATCCCGCTGCACTAGCTTATACCACTAGCCGCTGCTTCTGCGTCTGACCCTCGCCTGCTGGAGCCGAGCGCACAGGAGGCTGTGCTACGGAACAGTGTACTAAACCAGTCTGTTTCTTAAATATGGACTGCGAGTTGTACTGGTTTTTAAACCTTATCTGTTGCACCCCACTGGGTAAAAGCTCAGGAGATCTGACTCAAACTGTTTCAAGAATAGGAAACCACAAACTTTAACTATTTTGTGTAACCAAAAATAAATAGATTAATAAATAAAAAACACAATGCTGCAGCACTGTCTGCTAATCTCACACCTCTGAAATGGAATGACAAGCAGACGTGAAAGTGAGTAATTGAATTGTTCACAAGTCAGCTTGGGAAGCCGGTTTTTACAGTAGAAGGCCAGTGAGTTCATTTAACAGTTATTAAAATAACCATCGAGCCAACTCTCCGTCTGTCCGTCTATCAGTCAGTCAGACTATCGGTCCATCAGTCTACCAATCTATCATTAAAAAGACGGTCATGTAATAAATCGTTAAGCACCAGCACAGGGGTATAAACTCTGCACCAGCAGGCTGTTTGTCTGCAGTGTTCAACGTCTTAGAAATAATCAACTGAGTTTTTCAGGGGGAGAAAAATCAAAAACGACCAACCAGTAGAGCCTGGTCTCATGCTTCTGTTTCTGGAGCACCTGTAAGCTTCTAGATCTGGATGCGTTAATAGCAGGGCTGCAGTGGGCATGTAGTCTGCCTTTCTGAACTCCCTTTCCTCTTCCCTTTCTCATGCAGAAAAGAATCATCCAGCACTCCCCGTGAGGCTTGGAGGCAGATGTTTCTGTCAGCGTCGACACCAGCAAAGTGCACACATTTCAGCTTCAGAGACTTCAAGGACTGAGTTTCTGAAATTAATTCCACAGCTAAAACAATAAACCAAGCACCTGTTTAATATTAATGCGTTTGAAATGGAGGCACATCAGGGTTCTTTATCTTGACTCTTGGCAAATCCCATCTGCCATAGTCTTTCTTTGTAATACGATTTAATTAAATCTACATGCACATTTACATTAGAATCGAGCAAAACCTGCCTGGCTTTCACAGCACCACTGACTCCTGCCAGACTCAACTCAGAAACACCTGGAAAGCACTGGAGAGGAGGCCCATCTTTCAGGGAGATCTTTCATTCAGGCTCCTCTGTGCTGGCTATACTGTACAGTACAGGGAGTAGGTAAGTGTAGTCTCTGATATTAAAATGAATGAATAAAATGAATACAGCATCTTCTCTACGGGCAACTAACAACACAGGCTCACAGGAAAACTTGGATCACTGGCTCAAACAGCTGCACAGTGGGAGTCTTGAATTATCCCCAGGATAATATATCTTCCAAACCCCTTTTTGCATATAAAGCTAATTGAAATGGACCCTAGCTCCCCTATTACAAACCTGTTCTCCGTAATTCCTGTAAAGTTTATGATACCAGGGAGATGATTAGGATCACTGCAGTGCTTACAAAAAGACGAGAATTTAAAAAACAGCGCAGGCAAGAGGAGAGTAATTGCTCTTTGTGTTTCCTATTAACAAAACCCATTCGGTTTACCCTTGGCTTCCCAGCTCAACCCCAGATCTCATTAAAACAAAACTCAGAGCACAGGCTGTGTGCAGGTTATTTACTTTCCATGTGTAATACCTCTCTCTCTCTTTCTCAATCTGTCTATCAAACTGAGCAGCCAACAGAAAAACAACACTTATTTGTGAAACGAAAACCAAAACACTGAAAAAAATAAAAACACGACTCATTCTTAAAAGAGTAGGCATTTTAATGAGCTGCCACTTAGTGTTTAAATAATGGTTACTGATTCTCTTTGTTACTGTGATAGAGTAATAAAGAGGCATGCTGCATGAAGCTAAACACCACTGAAAGAAGCGCCAACAGCAACTAACCTTCTGCAGCGTTATTACCATTGTAACCGGTCCCCCTTTTACTGTGCTGTGAAGCCTTTTTAAAATGGAAAAGGATACGCAGTCAACCCCACTTAATAATCACTCCAGCTGATAATCGCTTATTATCATCAGCAATATAATGGGAGTCGATGGAAACAGGCCTGCTAGCATTTGTCATGTATTGCTATAAAAAATACTCAAACAGAGGAATATGTTGTAATGCTAAAAACAAACTGAGTAAAATAAAACAAATTTTAAAAAAAAACATATGTCTGTAGGCTACTGTTTTTATAAAGAATCTGTCTGTCTGCACACCACTGCACTGAAAGAGAGTCTTTTTTTGTGTGTGTGTGTTTGAGTACACAGGGTCTGCTGCGCTCCAGCTAAATTAAAGCAATGATGAGCGCGTACAATCAGAAAAGGTCAACGCAGGTCCTAGAAGAAATGACATCACTGGTCATTTGAGCAGCGTTCATTGCAAGGAAGGAGGAGGTCCGAGATGTGAGGTCGATTACAGTGATGAAGAGCTCACTCCCTAGCATGGATTAACGACAGAGGATAGTTTCACAGGTGCTAACACTGACCAAACACTCGACATTAACACACAGCACAGAACGGCCGCTTCATCTGCTGAGCGAATGTTCCATGCTGCCGCCCAGCTCTGTATCTGCATCTTCAGTTGCAGCCCAACCTACTGTATTGCAGTCCTGCCCTTTGTCTGCTGCATGCATTGCTTTCCAGTGTTCATAAAACAGCTTCTGTGCTGGTTAAGCAAAGGGAGCTACTCCTTCCTTGGTGTGGAGGCAAACTGGGCTTGTACTGCAGCATCGTGGTGAAAACAACCATTTTAAGATGAGAAAGGAGGGTGGTCTCAGTCTGAGGAGTTAAATCTAGCAAGGATCCTTCTCTGCCGAGTCATTTGCTAAGAGTTAACCCTGTTAGCCAACGTGCAGCCCGGAACTCTGCCAGTTCATGTGGCCTGGCAGCTGACAGCAATTACACACCGGCAGGTTACTGCTTCGGCTCGCTACTGGCTTGTTAATTGGGGGGGGGTGGGGGCTGAGCACCGAGTACAACAGACTGACATTCCCTGTGTTTCGCTCAACAATTGCAGAGGCAACCATTTCGAGTTCCACTGAAAACACTGCACATGGGGTCTGCTATGGGTGCAGTGCTAGTTGTGATGGTATCCCGAATGGGAAGGGATGTTCAGTGTTTGGGGGAAGCCGTTATTTTCATCACATCTCTGCTCCTACACGGGTAATGCTGCAAGATAAAACGGCAAGCTGAAAAGGGAGAGAGCTCGGTGATCCACCCCTCCATTCGTCCTTGTGCCAGTTAATTAAACTGTTCATTAAATGTTGGTCAACTAATGCCTCCCTAGATGATCTTGTGCTAATTGCCAGTACGAAAGCAAAAGAACCGAGTCAAGTGTATTTAATACAAGTGCTTCTGTTCCCTGTCGTTCATCGTTTCCGCCAGAGATGGTAGCGCTCTAGAGGGAAACCCAGCCCCTAAAGATCTTGAGCTGCACCTGCCTCGGTGTGACAGGGTCTGAATACAGGAACTAATGATTGTGCATCTCTGCTGCCACTCACACAGTGGTTTAACTGTGCAAAGTTATTAAGAACTGAAACCATCAGTTATTTTTCAACTATGGTTTCTGGGTCCTACTGCAACGCTGAGAGTTTTTCCAGCTTTTAGGAGAATTTTCAGAAGCAGCCTCCATAAAAGGATATTATTTAGTAAGCCTGGTAAGTATGCTAAAAAGAAATAAAGCGCACCTAATCTGATATTAAAGAAGACATTCAATAGAGGATAAGAAAATGATATAAAGAATCTGTTATGAAGTTTGTTGTTTTTTTTTTATTCCATATGCTCTGGCTCAGCCCATCAGGGGGAAAGCGAGCCAAAGTTTTGCAAGAAGTTGCGAGAGAGAGGAAGCGCCAATGTCATCTGCCACTGACAAGCTGGGGGCGGCTGCGTCTGGCAGATGGGTTTTCTGTGTTACTCCTTAAGCCAGCAGTCCCACAAGGGTGCCAGCAGCTTCTGACAGAACAGAACCTAGGAGAGATAACAGCTTTCCGAAGGACCTGGCTTGATACCGGACTGCTGGAACACTCAAGGTCAAGAAGAAGCAGCTCAGTGGCTGGATTCAGCCCTGTGCGTGGGTTTCAATGTCCAACTGCGTGGTTCCGTGGTCACTTCCACAGATGTGCAGTATCTACTGTTCATGCAGCCTGACGTGCACACAATGACTACGATTAACTCTCTGCAAACTGAGAGCCAGCCTGCCAGAGAGCGCTGTCTTTTGTGTGCACCGGAAAGCAATGCGTTTTGGAAATCATTATTTATGACCTGGGCGTGACCAACAAATAAATCAATAAAAACCACGGACTGTAATGATTCTACTATGGTATGAGAATCTGACCATCCTCTATGATGTACATCCAGCCCTGGCCAGAGAAAGAAATCCAAAGGGCTGATCATGGAAACAGACAGCAATTCCCAGCTTTGATCATCATAACCCTGAAATATGAGAGGTGATTAAACCAAATAGAACAGAGAGTGCCAGTAATCCGAGCTCTGTGCAATCAGCACACAGGCAGCGCCCTGGCAGGCTGCAGGAACCAGCTATTGAGAATTGGGAAAACTCTGGGGGGGGGGGGGGCTGTATTAATACTACTGTATTTGAATTGTGCACAAGCACTACAGAAAATGAGTAAGGCTTGCTGACAATAAATGAAGATTCACCGTCGTAAGATATTGTATTGTCAGCAATCCTACAGGTCCATATTACACTTCACAATACTGTGGTGTTTATTTGCAGTACCATGTCTGCACACAGCATAAAAAGGTAAGGGTTGAAAAAAAACACCTGATGTAATCTGAAGCTACTTCCTGAGATACTGTGAGGTTTGGTGAAGGTGCTTGCACCTCAAATCAGGAGGTGATCTTCAGTTCTAGTCTCCTGTCACAGGCATATGTAACACAGGCTAGACCAGCTGAAGTGCATTTAGAGAAGTAAGCGAGGGCGCCATCTAGTGATCAGCCACTTTGGATCAAGTGTCCTTTCACATTGCTGGCAATGGGCGGGTGTGTGTGTGTGTGCGTGTTCGTGTGTGTGTGTGTGTGTTTAAATGGGCAGGGGGTGTAATCCAAGCCCCTGGCTTTGCCATGCTTTCACTACACTTTGCTGTGCTTTCACCATGGTATACAGCATGAGACTCTACAACGTTAACATTTTGTACAAATGGGCAACCGCAACCAGTCTATGGAAATATTGAATCCGGTAACCCTTCATTGCGAGTGGTACTGTCTATGTGTTAGCAGACCCCCACAGTAAGAGTTCTGAGTGGCCACGTTCGAGCCCATCATTCACAACCCTCGGTGTACGATAAGAGCGCTCCTTAAAAGAACGAATGAAAACCATCTACACTCCTTTAATAGCCTGTTTACCATCCAGAGCCCTATAAAAGCTCACTGTATTGACTGTGTCACCCCATCGTGATTAAGAAGAAAAAAGCCTGCCAGCGACGCTGAGAAAAACAAAACTCAAGAAAATCAGAAACACTGGAAAGCAAATTAGGTTCTTAATGGCCCTTTCTGACAGCCAACACACAGCATTGCTTTCCCAAATGAATCTTCAATATCTACCGTATGGAAAGCAGCTTTCACTGGAAAAGGGGGGCTGAGTGGCTTACCAAATGTAAAGCACGTTTGTTTGACATTGAAGAACCATTCGGTAGCTCTGTTGAGCATTTGGACATCATGATAACATCCATCTGTTATGATATACTGGCTGACTCTTAGTACCTTTTTATGATTCAATCAATCAAGCATTACATCATACACATTAGCCCTCGCGATCAGGAGACAAACACACCAATTTAAACAAAAAAATATATATAAAGCAATTTAAAATGAGCCAAGCAATGCGCTCTGGGAGCCATTCAGATCTGTGAACACGGCAGGACTGCGACAGCTCCTGTGTGAATTACAGGATGCGTATGACTGAACTATTAAAATGTTAACTGTTCCCGTTGTGAAGGGGGAATTAAAAGATTTTTCAAAAGCCATTCCAGATGCCACTCACACGGAAACTTAAACGTTTTCTTAATTAAAATAATAAAACTGCAAAAGCACACGAGGCACATCCAAGCAAGCAGTCTTTAATACATTAACTCTTTAAATAATTAGCTTTGCTTTAAAAGGAGAAACAAACTATCTGAGAATACTAAAGAGATCTCAAATTATGCAACGTAGCAGTTTTGATCGAGTTTTTTTTTTTTTTTTTTGCTGGAGTAAACACTTTGCAAATATTGACCATCACATAATTGTATTCATTTAGACAGACGCTGTAGACGGCTAGAAAGATGAGTAGCGATCAATCAGTTTGACTGGCAGGTGACTGTAGTTAGAGGGTTTTTAATCAAGATACAAACCTCAGAAGAAAAAGAACAAAAAATAAATAAACTTGGATTGATGAGCTGGCAGCTCGTTGGTGTGCATTCCGCTGTCCATCAGCCAAGATCAATACATCCCACTCCAACCCAACAGACCCAAACACAATGCCAACACTGCAGTTACAAGCCATCAGAAACAACCCTGTTATTAATGGCGCTATTAATTACAGAACAGGCTTTGAAATAATAAGACTATTATACACTGGGGTTTTCTTTTGCTGATGTTAATAATTAGTTATAACGGATAGAGTCCATCTGCCTGTCTCTTCAGGTCTGTCTTTATATGTCTGTCTCTCTAATTGCATGGGGCTGGATTTGCAACACAGTTAGCATTATGCACTTCTGCCATTGTTTATAATCACTTATAATAGATACCTTAACTGAAGTGTTAACAACGCAATGAACACACAAATACTTCAACTCTTCTGTTTACGCCAGGCTTCCATATTTTAAATAATTTGTTCTAAAGTATCTAAATGCACATTACCTCTGGGGAAACCGCAACAAGTCTGACTGTTTTTGCCTTGACAACTGTTTCCCCGTTCACAGTATTTACATGTACTGTCAAAGGTGCTTTTTGTGTCTGCAGCCACACTATCCCTGAGTAAGCCTCCTCAAGCATCTTACAGTTAAAGGTATGGATTACGTTCCTGTGAGAAGACACATTTTATTTTTGCATTCATGCAGCTCTGGGAAGATGTAGACTTTCCATTCAAGCGTCTCTTTGATCTTTTGAGTTTCACCATCAAACAAACAGTCTAGTTTTTTATTTATTTAACATCCCACTCCCCTCGGTTTCATATGTTTGTGGGGGCTTTTCCTGAAGGAAACCTAGTTTCAAACACAGAGAACTCCTTTAAATTCATAACTTTCAAGGGAGCAAGTAGATGAAAATATAATGAAAATAACATGCCACATCACTTTTCACAGCTAGACAGATATTGAAAAGAAAACGAGTATCTTACCACAGTACTAGATCAGCAAAATATTGGGACTACTGCACCTTCATCCACTCCTTGCACCCCCTGGCAGTGGACCATGGTTACCTACCGGTAAAGAGCTGGATCATACAGTGCAACCCCCTCAGCACCGCACCGCGGACGGGGAAGGGTTGCCTGGAGAATCACACTTTCACAGTTACATTACGTTTGTACCATTTACTGGGCCTCATTCACTCAACACTTTACAGGAAGGTTTGCACCCGTTTTGTTGTTGGTTCGGGGTTTTTTCTGCAACAAACTAACACTTTTAAAAAGTTTTACTCATAAAAGAAATGGTGCAAACTATACAGAGTTATACAGAGTTAATCCTGCCCACTTTTTAAAAAAGAAAATGTACATTTGCCTCGTTCTGCGTTTCTTTTTATCCTCACAAATGACAGCTACGCCGTGAGATTGACAGAGCTGGCCTCATTGGCAATCCATGCTTTAAATACAGTAAGAGAGCAGGGCAAGGTACCTTCCAGGACAATGTTACTGCTCTAAAAAACAGCATAACTGCTAACTTCTGGAAAATAATGGCATGCCATCTGGCAATTTGATATCAATTATTCCGCAGGGGGACAAAGCAATTCAAAACTCAACTGTTTCCTGCCTAATGGCGTTGATAAACACATTACTTTAACGTGCAAACGACAGGAAGTGGTTTCAGCTTTCTTTAATGCAATGAAAACAGCCTTCCTGAAAACAAAACAAAAAAACGTATCTCTGCGGAGACGAGGACAGGACTCCCATTCCACTGCAGTCTCAGCCATCTCTGGTTTTACAACATATTCAAATCAGAGGTCTGGATGAGCAAACAACCCAGGTATCGCAGTCAGGATTTTTCAGCAATTACACGAAACAATCAAGAGCAAAGAGATGATTGACAGCATCCCTGTAATCAATTATCATTCCCCTCCTAACATCACGACTGTGTGCTCCAAGTGCTGAGACACCAAAAAAATAAAAAAATAAATAAAAATGCATCCTATTGTGTTCAGCTCTGAATTGAAATTATTAAAAAAAATACAACCTACTGGCGCTGGGAGAGTTGGACCTCAATTTATTCAATTTAAAACTCTGATGACCTATAGCTTTATTTTTTTTTATTTTTTTTTTATTGATTTACAAATGGCAAATGAACTTGACTGTCATAGAGTGAATACATTACAGCAGATAGCATTCGCTATGGGGGGGGGGGCAGATCTTAATACACCCTGACCAGGGGTCTAGGTGCTGCTTTTGGGTTCCCTGCCCCCAGCGCCCGGCCCTTCCGGGGAGAGTGAAGCACCAGTAATCTCGATCGCTAAGCAAACACAGTTGAAACAATGGCTGTTCTGCCAGTGAGGTCCCCCGACACAAACCACAAGCAATCAGTAACAAAGTCTCAACCCCCCCCACCCCGCCCGCTGGATTCAGAGCCAGCCAAGACATGACTAGCTACACCCTCCGCCCATCAAACTACAACACACACAGCTAATGGTTTTCTGTAATTATCAGGATTCATTCTCCCTGGAGTTCGCTCTGTCAATATCCCACTTTCTCCTGCTCACTGTCTCTCTCGCTCTCTCTCTCTCATTTTGTTTCCGAATTAATCTCAAATTTCTGCTCAAGAAGAAGCCCTCAGTTCCTTTTTTTTCTGTTTTCAAAGGATACGTTCAGAGCAATACAATGCAATGCTGGCCTCTGTATCCAAAGGCAAATCAGTTATAATTTAGATTTATATATTTTTTCATATTCAAAGGGATTCATTTTAAATAAATAATAAATAAATAAATTAGAGACCGCAAAAGAATCTCAAATGTACACGCTTTGCCAAATCCTGACTGCAGTTTAATTTTGTTTGAGCAAGGCTGTGTGTGTCTGTGTGTGTGTGTGGGTGTGTGCGCAGTGTAGAGGACATTGGTAAACAGCATATACAGTAACTAACTAGGGCTTATGTAGGGAAGAATAATAGAGGCTACCTTAGGAAGCAGCCGTCTCTTCATTGGAAATGATTATAGAGGTTTATACTATGACATGGTAAAAAGCATTTAGAAAAACTATAAGAAAGTTAAAATAATTCAATATCAAACGTTTTGACAAGACTTCCAGTCTGAATGCTTGTCGTTGAATTGATGCAGTAAAGCATGATAAAATCACAGAAAAGAAGAAGAGTAAAGCAATTCAAAGCCTTGGTAAAAAGGCACGGGAAATTCACAGCACATGAACTTGACAGTAAACTGCCATGTTCAACACTACAACATACTGTACAAGAGCCCTTCGCCAATTCACCGATTCCAGTATTTCAATGTGTCAGCCAAATAGCCCAACAAAGAGGGAGTGCTGATTAAGCATGGGAAAGGCTTGCAAACAAACGTGCATATCCACTGCAGCAAACTAACCCCGAACTATTCCTTTTTAAGAGCAATTCATTTGAAGCTTCAGAACAAATCTGATCATTTCAAGTGTCCATCATTACTTCATAAACAATGGTTTTGACTGAAGCCTTGAAACTCAGGGACCTTGGCAAGTGGGAGCTATACCTGTCCATCTTCAGGTAGCGCTCCATAGACATTAATAAAAGCAACAATAAAAACAGTGCTATGTTGGAAGTTAGCCCTCCCTACATCCCTATATCTCAGAATCCGAGAGGGATTTTCCCTTTTATTTTTTTTTTCAGGGGTTAAATTGAAGAAAGTAGCTCTTAAAATGACCCATTTGCGCGGCTCCAGCTAAATGCACCACGTACTCTTCTGTCCAGCCCAGGGTCTGGAGCCATCAATCACTGCCAGTCCAAGGGGCTCCTGCAGAAAGACGGATCTGAGTCATTGTGACAGGTCTCCGCACTGGTGTATGGGTTAAAAAGCTCAGCAGAGCCTGACCAGCACCGATCATCACACTGGCTTCAAATCCCAAACAAATCAGGAGAGTCTCCAGAAACATCCTCCCTCCTCCAAATCACATGACAAATTACAGTTAACCATGCAAAATCTGCAGATGTATCACGGTCATCTTTTATTAGGGATTGCTTGAGGAACAGGGTTGTCGATCACTATTCGGACCCATTCCAAGAGCCAACATGCATGTTTACCCTGGGATTGAGTCCAGTAAAACCCCTCTGATGAGATGAGGAGTTTGGGGAGCCTGTCCTCTCTGCAAACAGCCTCCAGGCATCCGCCATTTTAGAGATCAGATCTTTGAGATCTTGGGTACAGCATACCGATGGTTCGAAGCAAGCAGCCATTGAACCATGGTCCTCTTTTAAAAGTAAAAATGCCCCTTGGGAAGAGGTCGCTGTTGAAACGATCACACTGCAGTGTTTTGTTTTTGCTAGGGTAGTTGCGAAAATGAAACGCTGCTTTTGCACTGTGCTGGACCGTACTGTGGGATTTACAGGACAGACCATTTTCATTTTCCAGATGGTATTATTTCAGGGCAAAGAATGCGCCCCGCCTCATCTCCCTTTCTTCCCCAGCTCCAGAAAAGCAACCATTAGACACTCTGTCCCTCGAGCAGCACTTTGCAGAGCCAGGCTCGCTTTCTCTCCCCAAGCTCTGTGCTCTTCACAGATTCTACTGCCCTGGAGTACTGCAGCTCAACTAACACGAAGAGGGTTTATCATTTATTTATTTATTTATTAGTCTTCTTATTGCAGAAGGTCAAATATGTCCGGTGATTGAGCAGCCGGCTATGGGGGAGTAAAATGTACTAAACGTGTTCCTGACTGCGTGTGAGCTTAGCAGAAAAAGCTGAAACAGAAAACACATGGCATCGTCTTCACTGAACCTGTAAATCTGCCGAAATTGCAATGAATTGCTTTGTAAAAAACGATTGTTATACAATGTGGCTTCTTGGCTTTTCACATGCATACTGTATTACTGCCAGTCACCTGCCGCTTTTCCAATGGCTGTTAATGACACGCGTTGTCACTAAACATTGCTTTTATTGGAATTGAACCAGCACCTGAGCGCTGCACATGATAGCTGTGCTTTAACTGTGACCAGCAGCATACTATCCTGAGAGGTACTCAGGCTCATATAGCGAGCAAAGGGTCAGCTATTAAAAAGGAGATCAAACATATTATTATTTTCCTGATTGAAAATGTAATATATTAATCTGTCTGAGAATTTCCCTCACTGCCAGATAGTAGCATTTTCATGAAGACAGACAGAACGAGACTGACTGTTGTATCACTGCCTGATCTGGCTGTGCTTCATTGAATTTCCTCCTGGATATTTCCCAGCACTGTTGAATTACTCCAGTCAGTCTGCACCGAGGTGAGTTAGCAAGAGTGTGTGAGACTGGGAGCCCAGAGAGAGGGCTCTTCTTAATAAGGGCACACGCGTAGGCAGCTACTCCACCCTCCAGCACTCACTGAGAACACACTCCACAGCTAACCCTGGCTGAGCACCAAGACAAAACAGCAGCCTCAGCGATCGGTATTCTCCTTCTTCATGACAGAATTCAAACAAATACAGAGCATCGTTCCTATGGAAATAAAAAACACATAGACTGCTCCAAACAACATTTACTATTAGAAAAGGCCTTACATTTTCCCTAACCCTAACCCATAACCTTGCACTAACCCTAACCCATAACCTTGCACTAACCCTAAAGTTACCTTAAGGCAAAAGTAGCAATCTGGAATGACTTCAGCCCCTTCGACCAGCACATCAATATTAGAGAATTCCACACTATGTCAGAATCTGTTGAAATCTGGTCACAGGCACAGCTTTGAGAAACACAGCCTTAAAAGGTTTGGTAATCTGGGACTGTGAAAGCAGCCCATGGGGAGTTATGAACAGTTATATAGTTATCTAAGTATATAAGCTCTTTCACCACTGTCATGGATGAGTTACTCAGCACTGATCACAATAAAACACCTGCCTCATATACAATGACACTTTCTTTTCAAAATCCTCTGTGACTACAACAGCTAGCTCTCTGGCTGCGAACGCACATCAAGGACGTAGGAAAGAATGGAGCAGAAAAGACTGCAGAGGAGCTGCCTCCATCCAGGGCTGTGGTAAAGGAAAGGATAACATTACCTGCACGAGACAATGGAACAAAGCTATGTTACATTCTATAGAACAGAACTGTGGAACACTCATGTTGTTCCAACGCACTTCTGTGACACGGACTGCCATTTCACACTGCGCTCAATTGTCTATTTGTTTGATACATTTTGCAGGGAGGGTTGCTTCTAGAATACGAGGATGGAATTATTGTATCTAAGGCAGGTGCTTTCCTCCGTGTCAGCAAGCAGAGAGCAGCGCAGGGTTATCTGCTGGGAAATAAACTGAAATCACTGAAGACGGCTCTGTAAAATATCACCATAGAAACAGGAGTCAGGCCGCGCTGATGTGTGTCTCCACAGCTCATTTAAATATGACAGCAAGCAGAACAGGCTGCATCTTTCCAGAACCGCATAAGAGAGAGAGGGAGAGAGGGGGGGGCAAGGGGAGAGACGGCAGGTTTATCTAGCCGAGACAGCGAGCGAGTGCAGAGAATATTGTGTTCCATGGTGAGATAACACTGGAACAACAGCTAATGTTTCTGTGTCATGCTTCCTTTGTTTCAGTGAGATACCCCGTGCTGGTGTACCGATCTCTCGCACACACACACACACACAGGTTGTTATAGGATTCAAAAGTGTACCTTTGTTAAGTAATGCATTTATAATCATTTATTCCTTCAATGAATTACAGGAATTTTTTTAAGACCATCCTAGTCCCATCATGGTACAGTAATTGTGCACTCTCCAGTGCACTTAACATCCTTCACCACGTTTAACAGCAATGCTTTTCCGTATTCTGCAGCGTACTGGTCCTGTGTTCGAACTCCAGGCTTTTACCATAGTAGCCTTTCCTCAGAGGCTGGGGTATTGAACAGCAGGTATAAGAGAGAGCCCTCATCCAGCACTCAAAGAGAGCTCCAGGTCAGTGCCCAGGAGGCAGGGCTCCAAGGCTGTGACTGGACGCTCTCTCAGGCTGCTGGAGAGATCCACAGATTTCTCGCCTGGATGCTTGTTTTTATTTCTTGCACTGACACAGAACGCAGTGTTAATGACCGGAGGAGAGAGCAACTGCAACGAATCCCAAGAGACCTTGACAGGAATGCAGGAGGAGGGGTAGCAAGAAAAGCCCCCGGGGGAGAATATTAAAATAACGCAGGGAATGAGGTGACTAAAAAAAAAAATGTTTTATTTGCTTTTGTGTTTCCGTGCTGGCTTGATGCCCGACCTCCCGGCTAAACCCCGCCCCTAAATGCATCCTTTCATTGAGCAGGCTCTCCCTCTGCCCCGCCATCTTCATCTCCCTCTGCTACTCCACCTGCCCTCCCTTGAAGTGAGAGCAGAGACTACACCACTTCCTTTCCATTGTAGAACCCAGGGTGCTTTCAGCTCTCAGCTTTCACCAAGAGGATCTGAAAAAGACTGCTCCAATTTTTTTTTTAAAAAGAGGCTAAATGGAGTTGAGATAAGTGACTAAAAAAATCAGAGAAAGCTCCCTCCGTCACTCATCCTAATGCAGTTTTTTTTTTTTTTTTACCTAATCAATCGCCATGGCGACTGCAGGGTTTCACTTCAGTGGTTTCCGTAGCAGCGCTCCCTCCAGATTCCGAGATTAGATTCCGAGCGCAGAAACTCTGCTTGGAGCAGTTAAGACTAATGGCAAGCCAGGCCCCAGATGAGATTATTGTCGTGCACGGGGCTCCGGCTTCGGAGCTTTCACTTTCTCTCAACTGTAGCTTGCTCAAGAGTGTGCCACAGTTAAGGACGGTTCATGCTTCAGACATCATTTCTGTGCAACTTTCATAGCTGTCTGTGCCCGACGTATCGCATTCATCTCCGACAGAAGTAGGAACCAGCCCTTACGCCAGCTACATTAATAACACAGCCAGCACGACATGATCAGCAAACAGGACTTCCATTTCAGGCAGTGATCAGAAAACCCCACGACTTCAAATACAACACCGCAGAAGTGAGCTCTTATTGGATAATCTACCTAGTCAGACTGTTCCATCAGTTCCATGGGTATGATCTAGTTGTTCCAATTACTTCAAAACAATGACTTGCATAAATACAATATAGCTTGCATCTCACAGCAACCTACTCCACGTTTTCAATGCTGCATAGTTAAATAGGAACAACTAAACAGTATAGAAATTTCGGATGGCTGTATCACATCAGTATCAGGATCTGATGCTATATGTATCACACAGGAATAACAGCTATGCAATTGCAGCTATCATGCTTGCAGCAGCCTTTATCTTAAAGCACTGCATCACCACTGAAATCTCCAGAGTATCCCATGCACACACACACGCCGTCAATGGAAGCCTCTTTGATAACTCTCTGTTCACATTTAATAGCTCAAGTTCCTAAGCTGGTAGGCTTAAAATCTAAGTGACAGCTCTTTGATCGATTAGAGAGTAAAGGCTGAAGCGGGCGGGCGGGCGGGTCACACTGTTGACTGTCCATTCAGGCTACCAGACATTAAGAGCGTTGTTTGCTGCAGGAGTGATTGCCTGTGCATGCCTGCATATCAGGGGTAAACCACATGCGAGACCGTTTTGAAACACAGCGTCAGACAACAACAGTTATTAAGTTCGATAAACCTTCTTTAAAATCAATTAGTTGGAAGACAGCCTAAATGAACGAATTAGCTCCTTCAAAGACCTCCTTTATTGATCAGGATTAAGGGTCAGCTTGGCATCAGCTCATTTACAAAGCTTAACCAGCCCCTCTCCGCCAGCAATTTCTGGTCTTACCGCGCTACTCCTGAGCTAGGAAACAGTCCTTCTGCTCGTTCCGCAGCGGGGTCTCGGAAGGGAGATGCTGGTAGTTCAGTTAAGGACTGGGCTGGAGTGTGACGAGTGCTAGCAGGATTACAGCGTGAATGAGCTGCACCCACTAAACCACACAAGTGCCAGGGCTTTGGGAGCATATGCTGCCTGTCGTCAAATGACTCTGTCAGCAGAATGATATCTAGTGTTATCACACTGCACTGATACAGAATAGCATCTGTCATGTTTATTCATCCACTGTAACGTCGCCTGGCTAATGGGGGTTGCAAGCAGTCTGGTTAGCTGATTTTACGGATAATAGATCAAGTCATAAGGACGTAAAGCCAGATTGAAAAATGCTGCAAATCGGCAGGCTTTGTTGTCCACTTTGAAAGCCCAATGGCGCTTAAAAAAAAACTACTATAAACCTGGCAAACAGAGTCATGGATAATCAGCGCAACTCTTAGCATTTGAAGATTTGTCTTCACTGGGACAGAAGCTTTTGTAAGCGATTCCCATTTGGCAGATATAGCACACAACCCTTTGTGAGTAATTGAGCCATAACCCCTGACCTCTTTCCACATTCACAGTGATGCGGCTGTAATAGATATTCAAGGAGTGAAAGAATCCGACTGGACAGACGGCAGGTTTCTGCTGCTCCCCTCCTCACTGAGAAGCTGATGCAGCAGAACGCATTGTCCTGTATTGATCTACTCTACTCTACCTCTTAGAAAAGGTTATCATAGTAAAAGCACAGTAAAGTGTAATAAAGCCTAGTGAAAGCATGGTAAACCACAGGGAAGCATTGTAAAGCATATGTTTCAAAAAACACAGGGTAAACTCTGGTAAATATGCAGTATAACCACAGGAAAAGCATGGGGAAAATGCTGAATTGCAGAGAAAATGTAGGAATTACACTCTTGTTATGCAGAGCCTGTGTGCACTATCCTATATATAATGTGGCGGGCTAAGAACGTATTATTAACAAACATTTAAAATACATTAATTTATTCATCTGGCACAGTGCAGGCTATGCAACAAGTGCCCAAGTGCCCAATCGTACTGGCCGAGGCAAACATAACCCTCCCCTCAAACATGAAACTGAGAAATGCTTTGGAGCCGGTAAACACCAGAAGGAAATTAGATTCCCATTGCACTGCAGCTGGATCCATTCCAGGTTTTACTGTGAGCTTAATAAGCGACAGGGAGGAGGTAACAAGGTGAGGTGTGTAATTAATTAACTCAGCTTCTCACAGACACTACTGCTTGAAGAAATGTATTCAGACCATGTTCATTTTCGTTCGCGCACCCAAAATTACTACTGACTGTATCAAAAAGACGATATCGTGCAAAGAAACCAATGTCTTCATGCCACGCTTGAAGAAGACCTCAAAACTGAATGTGCCTAATTGATAAAGCTCTCTCTCTCTCTCTCTCTCTCTCTCTCTCAGCAGTTCAAGAGGTTAACCCCAACCCTAACAAAAAAAGACCATGCTATTGATCCCCCCTTCATTTCTGAGAGGCAGAAACCACAGGGGGAGGTCGTTCCCGTCAACTCAGCCCATCTGCTACCCCTGCTAAACCGACATATGCTCCTGGTGGGCAGGTTACATATTATAACATCACTGCGAGATCAGTGCATTGCAGAGAGAGTACTTTAATCACCCATCTTGAACACTGTGAAAGCGCACTCATTGCACAGGGATAAATAAATGAATGTCTTGCCATGATTACTGATACAGTACTGCATGACTGGCACGTGGCATTCACAGGTCGTTAAACACTTGGAAAGTGCCACACAGTGCAGTAGGGTTATTTGTTTATATGTATTTTTAAAAGCACGCTCTCCTGCTGGTGTTAAAAGAGAATGCATTTACTTGATGGTGTTATTTTATCCAAACACATGTTTTACAAGGATAAGCGGCTGTTCTGTGTTTTTTTTTCAGTTTTTGAAAATAATTAAACAAAACTTCAAAAGCACTTGATCATAGATTCCAAAAGAGACTTAAAAAACAGACAAACTTGCTGAGATCAATCAGCACTCACCGTGGACTACCTCAGCGACGGTGAAGAGGCAAGGCAGCCCCAGACTAATTGACAAGGCAAACGGAGAAACGTTTAGGTGCTTTCATCAGTGTAATGAAAACTTGAAAGTAAATAAACGGTGCCCAGCTGGTGATGTATTGCTCTCCTTTTCCTTCACGTCCCCTCAATACCCACGGCGTATCCAGGGTCGTGCCAGGCAGTGCGTTGTGTAAAGCATGTTCCTCGGTCGCTGGCACTGGGGGGCTGAACTGTCAGGCACTGAGCCCAGAGGAGCGTGACGGATCGCTGCAACGCTTTCCTGACCCGCAGGGGCTGTCAGACCCAGGCATCCCATAAAAAAACACACAAGAAAAAAGCGGCCCTGGCTCGTCAGTTTCACATTCATCAAGATTATTTCTACAGCAAAGCCGCCTGGAGTGACAGTTTGCAAATCACTAAATTGTTTTAGCTGCTGTACGCACGCGTTTGTCTTGCGGTCTTTCTATCGAGGTGCCAGTATGGTTCTCAACTCGGGTGACGCAGAGACTCCACGCGGGGTGAAACCAGAGAGGGTGCGGATGTCCTTAGCATTTCTCTCTCTGGGAGCTTGTGGTATTAAAGGGATTATTAAAGCAGGAGCAAACACACAATATCCAGGCAAGCATTAGATGAAAGGCTCCACTCTTACCAGGACTCGTGACATGCTGCTTAAACAGACGTGAAGTTAAACAGGAGGGTGCAGTGCTGTCAATCGCAGCACCGCTTGGAACGGTGACAGACTCCCCATGGGGCGACATCTCCAAATACACTATTAACATGACCGTTTTATTCAATATAAACCCTATCCCAAAACCAAGGACTCAGCTCCTCCAAGAGTAGCTAATGGGACCATTTGATCACTGTTTGTTTATCACTTGACGGCATGCAAATACACTTTAGACTTGGAAGCACCTAAAAACAACCTTTGTCCTTTTCAACAAATCTCTCCTCCGCAGGCGAACACCAGCGGCCAGAAATCAGAGCACTCCAGCGTCAGTGCTGACGTCTTTACATTAAAACAAAATGATCCAGCAGAAGTTTACAGCACCGTGCAAAAGACATTTCTGAAAGCCATGCAACCGTATCTCTGCACGGACTGGAGACACTGTCACCCTGGCAGGGGCTTTGCACGGAAGTTACTGTCACGTCAGATAGCAGCTCAGGAGCCGTTTCCTCTCAGGAGCATTAAGAGCTTCATGCAGGTCGGCACCGAGGGCTACAATGCATTAGCATTTCTAACGCGGAGTCATTAAGGGCTAATGCTGTGTATTTAGGGTGGGGTACGCCTACAACGCCCACCGTCTCTTAACACTTGGGCGCGGCCCAACGCCAAACAGCAGGGGTCGCAGAGGTTAGGAGAGATGAGGTTCACTGGAGCAAATGCACGTGTTTCGTTTGAATCCCTCAAAGACTAGCCGTGGTTGCTATCACAATCCTGACTGCTTCGCTGCGGCTGCTGGGATAAAGCCGTTACTTGCTGGGAAATGTTACGTGAGCTTTGTATTTTATTTAAAGTAATTTTGTCTTAAAATACTAAATTAAGAAAGAAAGAAAGAAGACTTAACTAATACTATTTGCTGAAGGATACAGTTGACTGCAGGAGATTGGGTGTCGTCAAGAATTAGTAAGAAAGTACTTTCCTAATTCTAAAAGGAGCTGACATTAAAATGAACTGCAAATGCGCTGCTGGAGCCTCTGAGATCCTTCAGAGCAGCAGCCTTTACAGAACTCATCTACTCCATGCAGGAACAATGCAAGCATTGTCAAAGCCAGTGAATGAAGCCAACCTTGAATGCACGTGTATAATTGATGCTAAAATAACACAGTTATGTACAGTGTCCATTCACTGACATGCTTTCAGCTGTGAAAACACTGCATTCAAACACTGTATGTATAGGGTAATGACACATGGACAAGAAGATGAACTACAGTAAATGGTGTTTCATACAGACATGCGTTTCTGCTCACGGCGATATGCCTAAGCTATAAATATCATCAACATAAAGAGAATAATAAACTCGACCAGCATAAAAGCTTT
>NW_024472889.1:0-100000 GCF_017654505.1 Polyodon spathula | reverse complement strand
ACAGCAAGCATGACTTACACACCAGAGGGCTACAAACTTCGTCAGGCAACGCCGCCCAGTTACAACCTTGGCTCTCCCGCCTCAGACGGACAGGTCTGGCAGTCTGACAGTGCTCTCACCCTGGGTGTGCCGTCCATGCTGTTCCTCCTGCTCCCCCCCTGGGGGTCATGGTTCTCCTCTCCGACAGGGACCGTCTGCTCGGGCCGATCACCTCCCTGCTCTCCTTCCTCGTCCTCGTCATCATCCAAGTCCTCCTCAGAGTCCTCCTCCTCCGACTCGTTTTCCACACTCTCTCCGTTCACGTGTGTGCTCTCTTGCTGTAAGGGGACATGTACGTGAATAAGCCCGAGCCGTTGTGCAATGGGTCAGGGGTGGAAATAAGACTCTCGCTGCGTAGCAGTTTGAGCCATTCCTGGTTTTGCTACGAGTTTAGTAAGCCACACCAAAGCTTGTTACCTATAGACTGTGGCTAATAAAGCTGGTATGAAAGCCTGGAATGGGTGAAACTTCTATGCAATGGGAGTCTTATTTCCATCCCTGTTGGGTCATTATGTCTAACCTACAGTGAGTATTCAGGAAAAACTGGGGCAGTGTTGACAATGGGGACCACACCTAATCCAATAAAGGTTCTGGGTCACCATAACCTGTAGCGTATAAACAAAAACTCATCCAAGCAGCTTTCAGCTCTGTGACGAGGCACAGTTTGTGAAGAGGTCTCACCTGAGCGGCTGCAGACAGGGAATGTGCTGAGGTGTTTTTAAACATCTCCAGCACCGTGCGCTGCCTCATGGCTTTGGCTTTCTTCTTGGGAACGAGGCTGTACGTCCCCATCTTCCTCCTCTTCCTGCGGGACACCGCTGCAGCTGGACAGGGAGCAGGGACAGAACCGCTTTTAGTTAGCAAACCCATTTCAGGTTCCAATGAAAAAAAAAGTCCACCCCAACTCACACTTACTTTACACTGGTGAATCTTGAACACAACTATGGAGCCAATTCATATCCCACCCTCCACTAAATCACTGGGAGTCTCTGAAATGCCCCATCTATTTTTTTTTTTTTGTTTGTTTGTTCAAAATGGGATGTCTATTGCTGACCTTGCCTTACTGATGCAGCCCATTCACCGGTCAAGGAGGACAGAAGATCGACATGCGACCCTTGTTCCCACAGGAGCTGGACCCCAGCCTGGGAACAGGCAGCAGTGCTCACTGAAGCATGGAGGAGGCCAGTTCTCCTTCCATTGCTTGCATGAGGGTGCCCTAGGGAGCTCTAGCGCCCGGTTCACAGAAGGGCTGCAGTTACCTGGTTGGGGCTTCCTGGCAGTAGCCTCGTTCTGGTTCTGAGGTAGCTGGTGTTGCTGAGGGGGTGGTGACGGAGGCTGTGCTTTGCCAGACTCCACCCCGTTGTGGCTTTCTTCTTTCGAGTCCTTTTGTTCTTTTGGATCGTTCGGTTCTTTTGGTTCCCTGTTTAGAAGCTTAAGAGAGAAATTTTTTTAGCCACCACTGGAAAATGTACAGAAAGGATGTGCATATTTTACATTCTGAACGCGACATAATGAAGATTCTCAGAAAGTTGCAACTAAGATCATACCAAGCCGTGCAGACAAAGAGCAAGTTTTCCTCGTAAACTCCAAGGAGCAGAAGTTAAACCATTAATTAAAAACCTACTGAGGGCAGAGTTTCAAAAAGGAGGGATATTAAATCCATCATGGGTATACAGGAGAACGCTTTTCTAATTGATGCTCGGCGTGTTGAGGATTTCAATACTGCGCTCTTTAAATTAGAGGGAGGTAACATTTTTAAACTGGACCTTTGTAAACCCAATCCAGGTCCACGCTGGACAATGTAAGTCTGGTTCCTGTCTTAGCCCCATCCGATAGCCTGATCAGGGACAGTAACCAGCTACAGAGCTATCCAAAAGACAACCGGATAAAATAAAGGAGGACGACTAGCATCCACACAGAATGCAGCATGAGAGCAGTAATAGAAAGACAATCAATAGAATGGGGGTGGGGGACTCAAGAGGCACTCATCCCAGCATTTTACAAACAGAAAAAAAAAGAGAGAATAAAGTAAGCTAACCTTCAGAGTGGTCTGGTTGACTAGAGGCCTGGCCATGGTCTTCCGAGCCCTGTGTATTTTTGCTGGGGGGTTGACTTCCTGTGCTGCATGTTTCGTTATTCCCTCTGCCTTTTCCTTTTCCTCTCGGAGCAAGGCCGGTCCCTGACCACGAGCTCCATCAGTCTTAACAGTGTTCAAGCTCCTGGCCTTGCCGGCTCCCCCGGGAAGGGTTTTGGCAGCGTGGCCGATAAGAGAAGCCCCCACGGTCGTACCGCTAGTCCTGTGAGGGGCCTGTTCCTGTGTGGGCTGCTGCTGCTTGTTTAACACGTAGCCGTTGCTACCGGTAACCGAGGCTTGCGTCGGATCGCCAGCCTTCAGATGGTTCTGCTTGCCAGCCGGCTCGCCACTTTTCTCCAAAAGCCCGTTTTCGTTGAAGTGGGTCAGTTTGTTGTTGGACTCCTGCGGTGGTGGCAGCCTGGCGCGGCTGTCCTGACACATTTTGGGCAGACTCTGGTGGCTCTTGGCAGTGATGGGTTCGGCTCTCTCGCAAGAGCCGTTCAGCTCTGCGTCAGCAGGCATCTTAGAGGAGTCTACTGCCGGTTTCCCCAAAGTCGTTTCATCACGCCCTGCAAAAAGGAAAAGAAAACCCGGTTGGTTACAGCTAAAAGAGGTTTGCTACTTTCTCTCCCAGAGGAAAAACATTTTTGGGTGTTCAAAAAACACAAGGACATGGATGAAGATGAGAGACCCCTGGTAATTATTGTAGATAATGTTGAAGGAGGAGAGGGCAGAGAAACTTGGAAACCCTGTGTTTATCTAGCAATAAAACATCTTTCAATGGGAGTACCGTCTGTATTGATCTACAGGGCACGTGTGTAACACAGCAGACTCAGTTATTTAAACCCCCTTTACACCAGACACAAACATAACTATACTAATTGTGTAAAATTGACCACCACAAGACACATGGCAGACCGTTACTGACAAATTATGTCCAATTATTGATGATATGTTTCGATTGCTGTTGAACAGATTACCTCAACATTAACCACTCAGTTCTGTAGGAACTGGGCTCAGGCTGAATGCCACCCTGACCCACAATGCTGTGTTGAATCAAAAAATGTTCTTTATTACATTAATAAATCAACGTTCCACTTGGAGTAAGCAAGCAGCTGGAGCAACGCTAGTGATGGAGCAAGAGTTAGTGAAACCGGCTGCAGTCAGCAGTACTGGAACTCGTGCACGGTGCATTGCTGTGTCATGACTTGCAACAAAAGGAATGTTGCTGTGGGAAGTCGGCAAGGGGCACAATCAGTCAGCTTTCTGTGTTGCAGCAGGTGGAAGGACAATGGAGGTTTTTGTGGGATTAAAATTTCCTCCACTGCAGCTATATCAGGTAATAGAGACTTCAGATTAAAATTATCAGGTTATTTTGTTTTTGTTGGGGGAAAAAAAAAAAAAAAAAAAAAAAAAAAATCAAATCTCCTGGAAATCCAAGGTAATGCTTTGCAGCATCTGATTACACTCAGCCCAGCATCAAGCACTGCAGCACAGACATTCTCTTCCAGCACAGGGAAAACAAAAAGACTCCTTTAGATGCAGGCAGGTCTGCTACGGAATCAGTCCAAGACACCAGGGTTAAACACTTTGGCTCTTGGTCTGGTTTGTGTTCAGAGTCTGGTACATCTTTACAGAGTTAAGCCCCACCCACAAACACTACACAACAAGCCCTGCACTCTTACCCCAGTCTCTGCTGGTGGGAGGTTCCTTTGCTGCCTCAGTCTTCATTCGGACCTCTTGCACCACGCCACCCTTGGCCACACCTGCAGGCTAACGAACAAACCACAAAGAAAATGGCATTTGCATGGCACAGGTTTTTCGACCACGCAACTAACTGATCTGTCGTCTCACATTGCAAACTTGTTCACTACAGCAGCACGAAACGGGTTTTGCATGAAGTTTTTTTTTTTTTTTAATTATGAATTTTAAACACCTGTAAACAAACTTAATTTAGGACAACAAAAGACAACCAAGACATGCTGCCCCTGCATCTCCATTGAATTAAATCTAAAAAAAAGACAGGGCTGGGGTCAATTCCTTTTCCTTTTTAAAATCCATTCCCGTTCACTTGTAATCAATTTCAACACCTCGTTCATCAAAAAGAGCAAAAGCGTTCTACTGAAGCAAGCTTCTCACAGTGGCAACACATTACTGCCATTGAAATCACTGTTCGTTAGTTAATTCATTTAGCTTCAAATGAAAGCAGATGAACAAAATCGCAACAGTTATTACATGGCTCTAAAATATCAAATCCAATTCCTTTAAAAGGAATTGGGAATCTGTTTTGACCCTGTCTAAAGGCACAAGGCGTGAAGGCAGGATCTGCGAGCTCTCAGTCCACACGGCTTGCAGCTTTAACTGGAGTGAGAATAAGATTTATTGGTGATCTAGATCAGGGTTTCCCAACCCTGGTCCTGGGGACCCCCTGTGTCTGCTGGTTTTCATTCCAAACGTGCGCTCAGTTACTGGACTAGACCATTCACTGAACTGATCATTTGCTTAATTAGACATTTGCAATCGTTTGCAGCTCTTAAACAGTTGCAGAGTTACTTGAAATGTTACAGCTAACTTGAAATCTGCAACGGTTTAACAGCTGCACACAATTAAAAAGGTCTAATTAAGCAAATGATCAGTCCAGTGAAGGGTCTAGTCCAGTAACTGAGCTCACTTGGAATGAAAACCAGCATCTCTCATATTTTTTGTTATATATATATAAAACACACACACACACATGATCATTAAACCCATTGTAATTAATGACAATGACTAATCCTTTCCAGACTTAGAGGAGGGAGAGTACTGGTTTAAAGTAAAAAAGACGTACCTACTCTCCTTCCCACTGCTCATTCACCTGAAGCTTATGGAAGTGTATTGCTTTGTACTTGATCACCCTGACCTCTAATCAGAAGGGTCCTCTGCTGATAGCATACTCTGAATAAATGAACCCCAGTGGGATGAGATCTAGACTGGGAAGGAGGTGTCATAATTACTAACCCAGCTGAAATACTAAGGGTTTTGTGAAACAGTAAGACACACTGTGGGTTTGTCTCCACTCCTCCAGGTCTGGCTCTCTTCGAAATGTCCTCCACTGTTTGGACAAAGTGAAACAAAAAGAGAAAGCTGCAGTTTACTTCACTAGACACTGGTCTTTAAGATTAGCTCTAACCAGGAGCCTCCTGCATGCAACCCTGAAGCTTTAGCAGAGTGTGTACTACAGAAAGCTCAAAATGGCAGATTTGTATTATTTTGAGAAGGTGGCTGAAAACAAGCAACTGATAAACCAAAAAAAAAAAAAAAAACCACCAGACAGGTCAAGGTTGCGCCCCAACTAGAGAATTGTATGCCTCAGGTTTTCAACTCAAGAGCCCCTGATTGGAGGAGCATTCCTCTGATCGAATTGCTACATTCCTGCCATGAATTCTGTAACACAGAGCCGCTGTTCTCTTGATTGGAGGAGCATTCCTCTGATCGAATAGCTACATTCCTGCCATGAATTCTGTAACACAGAGCCGCTGTTCTCTTGATTGGAGGAGCATTCCTCTAATCGAATAGCTACATTCCTGCCATGAATTCTGTAACACAGAGCCGCTGTTCTCTTGACTGTTTCAGTGCTTTTGGACACTTTCGCTTTCAGTCGAAAGCAGTCAGCTGCACCTCTCTGGAAGTCCCTCACTGTTGCTGTGGTGCAAGGAATTTCAACATGTTGCTTGCTGGTTTGGTGCTTGCACCGGTAGAAAGTGGGGTCTGGTTCTTCAAATCTCGTGGGCACAGGTTTTGAAGAAGTCACTTTGTTTTCAACTGTTTAGTTGTTATTTATTGACCGCCTTGAAGAACTCCTTGTGATTCATGTGTCTCATTTGCTCACAGTGTCCTGGAGAGGCAAGCAGCACAACTGTCTCAACACAGCCACTGTAGTAACAGTGCAGTCTGAAATGAGAACAGTAGCCTACTGAGGAAAATAACGATAAAAATAAGACTATCGTCAACTTCCATCAAAGAGAACGGTTAGTTCAGCTTCCAACATTGAAAAGCACAAGGCTTCTTCAGAAAAATAAAAAGAGAGATGAATTCAACTTCAAAAGCTTCAAAAACGGTTTCTAAATATGTTTTGATTCAACACAAAACTCTGTAGAGTAGCCGTTACCCTCCTTGAGCGCAACATCTGAATATCCAGTGCAGAGCACCACACTGTATTAGAAATATATACAGTTTTCACTGTTCATGCAGCATGCAGTCCTTATATAGATGAAACCTGGAATAAAAAAACCTCAATCTTTCAGGTAAAAACTAGTCACACCACACAAAAGGGTTTCCTGTAATCACTATGCATTCCACACCCAGACAGAGTTTCTGGTGCTGGTAACGTACTAGCTAGCTAGAGTCCCTTTCCGACACCACCATGTTCCGCACTAACCTGGTTATAGTCCACTTGCAAAACAGGGCAATCTAGGAGCAGAGATTCAATGAAAGACTTCAGTAAAATAAAATAAATCATGCTGCCACTTACCAGCCCGTCAGGCTCCTCAAGCAAACGAGATTCGCCCTTTTCCTAGGCCTTTGTAGACCAAGAACACAGTACAGAAGGTTCCTTTGAAAACCATCGAAAAACAAGAAAAATAACAACATGAGCCGAAGTGCAAACAGTGACTGTACCAAGCGTGCGCTACGTTATGCAAAATACACCCAAGGCAAAAAAGAAACAAAAATGCATGAAATGCATGCCTAACGAGATAAAGCATTGCCAACCTCAGTTAAATGAAAAAAACATGACAATGACAACCTAGAACAAAAGCAAGAGAAGTGAATTATGCTGAACCGAAAAGGGAGCTGCTGGACAGCAGAGTATCTTAAAGCCGGTCCTTTCAAGAGCCCTTGATTGCAGGAGTGCGAGTCGCTTCGAGGACTTGCACTTTCCTCACCCAGCAACAACACTAACACGCTCGACTTCCACCGACAAATTAAAAAAAGGACCTTTTAAAAACTATCCAGCAAGCTGAACTAACGAGCTGCGTGCGGCTCTGCGGTCTCTTTCTCCCCACATACTGCTGATCCACAAAATAGGATTTCTTCTCTAGCAGACTCTTGTTGTGTTACTGTTGTCTGATTCTTGGATTCTCTTTTCATCTTATGGGAGACAAAAGCGGCCTTTGGAGACACATGTGAAGTTGATCTCAGCAGAGCAGAAGAGGAGGAGGAGGAGCCATCGAGGAGGAGGAGACAGGCTTATTACCCCTTCCTTCAAATTCAACTTCAAAAAAGCAACAAAAACAATTGCACAGCCTCTCATTTCTTTCTAATATTGATAATATTCCTACTGATCAACAACAATTACAGTAACCCCCACCAGGGTTAACGTTAAGATTGCACATGTCCCTAACGGTACAGACACTTTACAACTGCACCCCTGCTAACTCCCTCCAAACTACAGCCACACTTCACTGCTGCAGGCTGGGATCTATCTTCCCCTGCTCCAGAGGGCAATACCTACACAATTAATGTCCCCCCCAGATCAAAGCCAGCCTGGGTCACACTCCACCATGCCACAGCCTGCATGCCCCCATGATTGGCAGCCCAAGCTTACACCCTCCTAGCAAAGAAAATGTCTGCTGCAAACGGCTCCCCCAACAAAAGCCGTCTAGCCAGGCACGAAGCCACTTCAAAATAAAAGCCCCCTGCTGACTCCACCTCCTTCAGCTGCTGCCTGCTTACTGCCGTGCACTGCAGCCAGCTCTACTTCAACCCCACCAGTGGAGGCAGCTGGCCAGCATTGCATCTCTACCTTCATGCATGGCTCCCCCATAGTCATCATCAGCAATAGCAGCACTGCACGGACCACACTGGCAGTTCACTGAGCCGTACTGAAGGCTGTTTTTGCTGTGCAATATGTTACCTCACTGGTTTCAAGCCATGAGGGAGGCTGTGGTGTTTAAAAAAGGCACTGTACTGTACTGTACTGTACCTGGCCCGTCACTCTAGTACCCTGAAACAGAAATCTGCAAAATGCTGTCCTTACAAAAAACAGAGAGAGATGCTGGGGACTGTACCGTACAGTAGCTCTACATGGGGAGCACGAAGCTGACATGCAATACAGAAAGAGGTTGAAGACTTCATCGGGAGACTCAAGATCAGTTTCACAACCAAGACAAAACGAAGAGTCCCAGGCCTCCCTACAGTGCTGTACATACCGGGTCTCTGCAGTGCACAGGCTACACCTACAGCAGTGCGACTTTCAGAACACAATAGCCATCAGACTCAACTTAACAACCTTTCAGTGAACCGAGTGCCTGCCTAAAGACACTATACTTCAACACAGATCTGGACAAACCCACAGGCCAAACTGGAATTCCTGACGCCACTGTAGAACAAGCATGTGCTGCAGTATGGGAGCCACAGCAAGGGACTACAGTGACCTTCTGTGGGATAGAGGTCATTCTGTCCTTGGGTCTTAGCCAAATCTATCATCAGCATGATCTCACACGCCATCAGTTTGACCTGCCGGATTTCTTGTGCATTGCACTGCATTTATTTATAAAGAAAATTTGGGTCCTTGCACCAATTAGCTTTCATAATTAAAAAGCTGCAAGCTTTTATTTTAAGAACAAAACATTTTTTCACTAAAACCTCCTCTAGCAAGCATGTATTTTTAAATGTCCTGAAAGCAACATGGATTTCTCTGAGGTTTCTAAAGGAGACACAGCTTCATGGCTGTGGCACAGGAACTTCGAAAGGGTATCTCTGCCCAGCATTATATTTAAAGGTTGAAGAGCTACCTACAGTACATCTGCTGCTGCTGGACGTTATTTTTAAATGAAAGAATCTGTTACTGTAACGCTGGCACACGTTCATTCTTCTACATGACGTTAACCATCTGCTTTTTTGATTTGCTTCTACAGCTCTAAAAACTGCTGGGGTCTGATCCTTCTAGTTTGGGATTAAGAAGAGTTCTAGAGAGGAGGGTAACAACACAACACTGTGGACTGATTCCAAACAAATGAGAAAAGCCACGTACTGTACGATAGCGTCTGCCCCGAGACGTGTTCATATTGAAACAATCAGTCCCGGTAGCTTTTACAGTCAAGCAACTTCTGACTTCCTGTGCTGCTTATAAGAGGGGAGAAAAAACAACACATCACTAGCACACAACTGGAACGGTTTGATTAATCAGGACTCAAATAACGGCTTAGAGATTAAAGAGAGAGTTTTTCCCAAACGCACACACAGGGCTACATGAACACTAGACCCATAAAAATGTAACACACCACAAGGAAGGTCCACGAGGAGGCTTGCTTTCTTTACTTCGAAAAGGAAGAGAACAAATCTACACCAGCTTCTCATTCCTGAAGCCTCCCTCCCCCTACAGGCAGACCGGGGAGCATGCTCAGTGAGCACACACACACCGGCTGACTGCTGCAGATCACAGCCATTTCAGAGCTGGATCGTTTACAGACGGCTGCCATTTATTTGGGTGGGGCTTAAAACAGAGACAACTCCAAAAACCATGCCCTGTCCTCTGGTTCCCACAAATCCAGCCCAGATCCCCGTTTCAAAAGCTGCTTTCAAGTTCCAAGGCTCTCCTGGTGTGTTTTGAATGACACCCTTGTGGAACCTAAACAAAAACTATCTTTAAAAACAGCCCCGATTCTGAACTCTCAGTGCTTCTGTCAGTTACGACAGCTTGCTCGAGGTCTGGAAAAAAGCATTACAGCATGCATACGTTACAAGCCATCCACAGAGCCTTCTCAGCACCCCCTCCCCAAGGCTGACAGAACCCTTTTTAAAAAGCTACATGATGCGATGCTAACTCCTTTCCTTGTTTTATCGAGGTGATCCCTGGACTTTTTCTGCTCAAATCACAATTCGGACTAAATAAACAATACCTTACTTATTAACAGAATTTTTGCATGCCTGGAATCAAGGACAAGTTTTTTTTTGTTTTGTTTTTTTTTTTTTTTTAAAACCACCGACCACTGAAATCTTCCCAAAAGTCCAACAAGAATGTGAACGTGTTTAAAAAGCAAAAGACAGAGGCTGTTCAAGAACCTTCAGAAAGCCACAGTCTGTGTCTTCAGTTTACAGTAATCTTGTTGACCTGGAAGCCCCCCTCCAGCTTGCTTTCATTTAGCTGTATGGATATGAATTCTACCTCTGATAATAATTTTAAACCAGCTTGACGAAGCCAGCACTTGATTATATCATTGTTCTTCCAGTTACTAGCAACTGTTTTGTCAGCCCGCCAAGTAATTATTTTACAACGCAGAGACAATGAGGAACACCAGCAAAGGCATTTGATCCTAAACTGTTTCTTTCCTCTGAACTTGGGGGCGTCTTATAAAAAGAGAGAATGTTAGAAATGTCTGAGTTAGGCTTGCAGCGTCAAAGTGTCAGAACATGACACCAACTGTACAGTTTCTCCTTTGTATGAACCAAAAAAACTGAAGGAACGCGAAAAGCAAGAGGAGCACAGAAATGTCCCCCAGTTCAAATCCTTTGGAACGTGAGCTGGTTCTTCTGCAAGCGGGCTCCACGCCCAGGACTCCACTGTATATTAAAGGTATTGGCCAGTTGTTATCCCATTATACGCTTCAGTACAGTAAGCAATAAGTTTGCTGCTGTCATAGTAAAAAAGTAGGGAACTGTATTTCTCTCGTCTGCATTTTCAAAAAACCGTTCCCTTGCTGCAGGCTGTCTAATACTGGAGAGAAAAAAACCTTTAGAAGTAATAACTTTCAGAAATAGTGCAATGCAAAAGGGGCCAAAAGTACTTTTGAAACAAGTGCTTTCGAAGACAGGAGGAAATGCTAAACACTTCCATTTTCAGCCTCCTGCATTGTGCTTAGAAGCCTGTCAGCAGGTGAGTCATTCAGACCAACCCTGCCCACATAACATTTCAAGCCATTCTTCACGGCAGACAGAGACCAAGAACGCTGTTTAAAAAGAGGCAACTGGGTAGCAGCGTGTGCTACTGGCTTTCATGGACCTTCATTTTGATTATCGAAAGCGTGAAATCGGAGCGTCCTGGAGTTCGTTCGTGTTTTGCATCTTGTTCTCCTGCGGTAGGTTCGGATTCATGCGTGCGAGGAATCGTTGAGACTCTCATTCTTTCTCTTTATTTTGAACCCAGGAGGGAATCCGCTCAAATAGCTGCCGTGGTTCTTGCAGGAGGGATTACGAAAAGTGGAAAGCAAAACCGGAGAGAGTAAAGAAGTGCAATGAGGCTTTGGGAGCGGTGAGAAAAAACACTGCAGAGAATTAATACAATCTAACAAAGTGAGCTATGCAACGTGATCCTCATTCTCTGTTTGTATGCGATCCTGTCATTCACAGGAACGCAGAGAGCAACAGAATCGTTCAGCTGCTGAATTATTTTGTTAATCTTGGTCACCTTTTGCTTTGCCCTAGAGACCCACTCACCCCACGAGGAGAAGGAGCTGAATGACCCACGAAGCTGCCTGCTTCAATAAGATGAAACACATGAAAAGTTAAATACTCACAAGCTGAATCAACAGCAGCTTACAGATGCAGAAATATTATCTACAGTAGGTGGTGAAAAGACAAATTACTTTAAATTATTAAGTTTAATCTTGGAATCGAATTTAGGAGGACCAAAACCAAGTACTCCATATGACAAAAGCACAACAGAGAGAGAAACAAAACCAAAACCAGAGGCACACAAAACCAACACACCAAGAACTCCACCGACAAGCAGCGCGAGGTCTGATATCCCCACAGTTACCTGGAAGGCTGCACAGTACCTGTTCTGATTCAACGGCTTCCATTTGAAGGCACAGACTCGAGCAGTTTGCTCTTCTTTTCCTTCTCCTTCCCACACGCACACTCACCCTGCTCTGGTCACATGACCCAGCTGCTCCCTCTGTTGGTTCTCCAACACTGCACAGTGAGCATGCTCAGTAGCATCTCAGTGCTTTCAAGGGCCTGCTTGTGAACATGCAGCCATTTCAGGAGAATAACTGCACAAGCCACCAAGGAGTGTAGCCCTGTCTCAGCAAAGCAGGCCAGCTGAGAACAGGCAACTCAATTCTGTGCGGAGATGAAGGGCACATTCCTGGTGGTTCTTCCAGATTTCTTTTGATTTTGGGGGAGGAGAAGAGGGGATCTTTTTTTTTTTTTTTGCTGATATTTGCAAAACAAAAAAAATAAATTTAAAAAAATGCTATAAATCTCAATTCTGTTTCTGCTTGCCTTGCAGTTTGTTGTTCAGGTTTCCATAAGGCAACACACAAGCATCAGAACGACGTTGCTGCTCTACAGTCATCAGGAACTCAGATTTCAATACCAGTCTGTGCGTCCTTGTAAGACCCTTCATTCAGCGCCAAGCATCTTAATAAAAAACATCAGTTACAGTACTTGACGTTAGACTCTAGTGCCAGTTAAATATGGAGAAGTCATGTGTAACAAAAAACATGCAACTGTCCTGCACTGATACAGTATGCCTTGGATCACAATCTTAACCTATTCGTTTTGCTTTAAAAAAAAACAACTCTGAGACATTTGCAGGTGCACAATGAATCACAATTCTCTCTTCATAGACTACCGGTTCACTGCTGAACACATTACTGTACTGCGGCTATGCAACTCCCCAGTACGCGATCCTTACCTGGACCATGCATTCCCAAAACCTGAACTTCTCAATACAAAACCGATCACATTAACAGCCTTCTTCAGCTTCTTCGGCTCAAAACAGATTGACAGACAGCTCAGGGACAACAACAGACACGTGCTCTCATCAGAAAAGCATTCACACTGGGCAAAGGAATCCCCCTATTCATAAGCTGCAAGCAAAACCAAAATCCAGGCTGATACTGGTGGAAAACACGGAGCAGGACCCTTGGAGATCGAAGTCTCACAGTTCAAGTTCATCAACAGCTCCAAAAAAGCAGCCAAGTGCATTCCTTTATATATGTTTTTTTATACATAAACTTGACTACAATAAGTCAATTGTTCTGCTTGATTCATTGTTTACCATTTGCTTCGAAGATTTAGCACACGCACAGATATCTCCAGCCATGCCTCGTATCCCATGTCTGTGCTTCTTTTGTTTGTTTGCTGGATATCTGCAGTACAGTGCAGGCCCACACAGCCAGCCTCCACTCTACAAGGTACTGGACACAGTAGTATTGGGGGAGGAGATGCATGCGCAGCACAGACGGTCTTTCAGCCATTTCAGAGCACGAGCAACTGGCAGACACAAACAAATATTACCCAAGGAAAAGAAGCCGTGCAGTCAACAGCCAAGTGTGTTGCATTATCACCCCCTCACCTTCTTCCTTATTCCCAGCCTGCTTCCAGGAATGCAAGCGTTCCAAGAGCTCCCCCCCTAACCTGGACAGGAATCAATTAATTTCCACTATGTGAACTCCAAAAGGTTTCTCAACACTCCATGCACACCGGAAAACAGGACCGTTCTTAACTAGGCTTTATTACACCCAAGCTGTACCTTCCTGTTCTACAAATAATAAAAAAGGAGAGATGTATTTTACCATCTTGCACTAACTTTACTGTACAGCACTGCACAGGCTGGCAAACTGCAGTAAAAAAAGATGCACTTCTCGAAACACCACAGCCACAAAACTGGATAGACGGGGCAGAAGCAAAAGGACTGAGAGAGACACTGTTTCATACCCAGCTGAGCGATGAAAAATAATAAAATGCAGAACCTTGAAAAACCCTTAAACACGACCACAAAGAGACCTGCAGCTTCAAAAGCCTCCAGTGCTCTCCGCAACGTCCATTTGGCTAGATTGCTTTTCTTCAACTACTTTCTAGATTTTCAAACTTTTCCAAATAAAACCCTCCAGTTTAAAATCACGCAGTAAGCGAATGCCCTCCACGAAAGTCTCCACGATACGGTTGTTTTCCTGTTGTCTTCACTGCTTCGTCAGATCTTGCAAATCGACTTGCGTCTTTGACAAAACTTCCATCAACCCTCTGATATGAGGAACAGGGGTTTTTACTTCTGATTTGAACTAGTATTAAAGAGGATTGTAAATATCCCCTTTTCTTCCTTTAAAATCCTTCAATTGGAAATCCTGACATTGTACCAGCCACAGAATGCCAATGATGCTTAAATACCTCTCTCTGGAGTAAATCAATTATCCTGGATTTAAAAATCTGCGATTCAGGGACAAATCTAATTGACTGTCCAGCAAGGTACAGTGAAGCAGCAGCAGAACGCAAGACAACGGACCTCGCTGTCTCTTATCATCATGGACGTTTCTCCAGGGACACAGGAGAGTCCCACTTTAGAACTACAGTGATGACCCATCAGTCTGCTGTCCTGAGATACCAGGTTAGGGTCAAACGGGTTTAAAAAAAATAAAATACTCAACTACAGACAACAGTAAGAAGAATAAAGCAATAACCGAGCTACTGCTTGACATACCAGCCAATTAAAAAGAAGGAAAAATTAAACACAGTTCCTTGCAAAGGGGAAAGAATTGATCAAAATCTAAAACAGAGACGCAGCTGAGCTGAAAACCCAAAGTGCAAAACAAACCAAGCCCAGACAGCACAGGTTCTAGAGAATAAGGCAGCCTGAACAGCAGAGTGGATCAAACACTAAAGCAATGAGAGAGCTGACCTGACAGGGTCACACGTTCGTACCTGGTTTGTTCTGAGGATGTCCATTGACAGGGAATGGGAGGGAGGAGAATCTAGCAGTTCTGATCTTTCCTCCAGCTTCCCCGCACATGCACACTCGCTCTACTCTGGTCACATGACACAGCTCCCTCTGAAGGTCTACATACCACAAAACAGCACCGGGCATGCTCAGTAGAAACCCTGCTGCACTCAGTGCAACACAAAATAAATCAAATGAATGAATATAAGAATGAATGATGGGTGTTACTGTATCACCGATGAAGACGATCCTTTTTCTTCTCACATTACAGCCGGAAGTGCAATACTAAAGCTTGCTACAGTAGAGTGAGAAGACAGGTCAGTAAACAGGTAGCAAGCAATGACAATACCAGCACATGCAAGACTGAGCAAAGAGCCTAAGGCAATGCAATATACTGACTGGCTCAATCCTTCAACAGCAAACTACCACCGACTGCTTCATTTAAAATCACTCAAACAGCACTCAACATGGCTGGTACTGTAGATTTTGCTTAATGTCAGTTAACCCACAGGATTACCACAGAGATCAGTTACAGGGAATAAAGGCGCTATTACAGTATAGGTCTGCTTCAAAGTCAACACTTCATTAAAAAAATTAAAAAATAATCCACTTACAGAGGCTTTCAATCCCCAGGAATGAGTACTGGCTCAATGTAGAGGCCACCAGTTCATGCAGGTCAGCTGTGGGGAAGTGTCCTGCTGTGGAACTTGTAGTGCTGCAGTATTGGTTTATACCCTAGATAATAATATTCAGCCAGTTAAGCAATACTGAAACCAACACCACTAGGAATTTCACAGCAACACTCCCTCTCCAGCTTTGACAATGGACATCAATGTAAACACAACGAGAATAGCCAGGATGTTACTCGCAACTTGACACAAAGACAAGCAGAGTTTCTAAAGTGGAAATTATAAAAAAATGTGCCGATTCCCCTGGATTTCCATTCTGAAAACAAACAAACAAATAAAACAAACGTTCACTCGTTCTAAACATCTTCAACAGCGCAATCCTGTCCTGCTGCCAATCTGCTTTCACTTCCTCACGTTTAAAGACACGTGCCCGAAACCTGAACCAAAGGAAGTGATTGAGGCTCAGCGTGTTCTCCTCCACGGACTTAAGAAAAAGCTTCTTACAGATTCACACTGCTTTCAGCAGTCAAGACAAAGCAATGCATCACAGAGCGGCGGAGGAGACCACTGCGAGGCTCCACCTGCCAGCCCGCACCCCTGCACGGCAGGGCCCCAACAACAACAACTAGGGGTCTTCAAGCACCCAAGCCAGCTTGTACTGTACTACAGCATGTTACTGTACACTGCACCAGCTCAACTAATCCTAAAATACACTACAGTCTGTCACAGCCAAACCCCTCCCCCCTCAGTCCTAAAGACCTTCTAAACCTCTTCCGAGTGGCTCAGTTGTTCCAGGCAGTCCTAAGGGTTTCAGGGGCCTACGTTAGCCCACGAGTCCCAGCTCTGTAGATGCAGTTCAGCCAATGCTGAGCATGCTCAGTGGAGGCCAGCTTCTTAATGACAGCAGAGAGAACAAGTTCTCAGGGTCCCATTTGCCACTGCAGTGCTGTACACAGACTGCTCAAGACAGTGAATCAAAACCCTGAATGCACCTTGAAACAGACCAGCTTCTCCCAAGGGAATACAATATCAACACTGCACTCAGTCCACTACGGAAAACATCTGTCTTTTGTACAAACGTTACACTGTTCCCCAATTAAGACCATATTAATGTTAAAAAAGTTACATTTAAAAATAAACCAAAAAGGAACCCACAGCAGCTTACTTACAGCACAGGATATCGGTACAGTGCATATCAAAGACAAATGAATGACGGCTCTCTATAAAGACTGCCCCTGTGACATACTGTGGTAGGTTATTCATTGGATAACAGGAGGAACTTTACAGATAGACATTAGTGGATGAACTACCCACCGATATCAGGACTGCTCAGTCCCTGATCCCCTTCCAGCGCCTCCTCAAGACACACCTGTTCAGACAGCCTCTGTAAACCTGACCTCTCCACTATACTGGACTATATTAGTATCTGATCCCCTTCCAGCGCCTCCTCAAGACACACCTGTTCAGACAGCCTCTGTAAAGCTCACAGCTCTCCACTATACTGGACTATATTAGTATCTGATCCCCTTCCAGCACCTCCTCAAGACACACCTGTTCAGACAGCCTCTGTAAAGCTCACAGCTCTCCACTATACTGGACTATATTAGTATCTGATCCCCTTCCAGCACCTCCTCAAGACACACCTGTTCAGACAGCCTCTGTAAACCTGACCTCTCCACTATACTGGACTATATTAGTATCTGATCCCCTTCCAGCGCCTCCTCAAGACACACCTGTTCAGACAGCCTCTGTAAACCTGACCTCTCCACTATACTGGACTATATTAGTATCTGATCCCCTTCCAGCACCTCCTCAAGACACACCTGTTCAGACAGCCTCTGTAAAGCTCACAGCTCTCCACTGCACTATATGGCACATTCTTGCAACAGCTTGTACGTGCACTGAACTGCTCCATACCTCACCGCAGTCAGCTACTGCTCCTAACTATAAACTACCTGTATCTTGAATTTGATTTCTCTTTTGCAATTGCTCTTATGTGAAATCATCCTCATCCATTCATCGTTCTTACTACATGCTCTTACTGGACTTTACTTGCACAAGCAAACATCTTTACTCTAAGTTAACTGCTCTCAGTCAAACTCACTCTTACATGTAATTATTTACTGTATTCTTTATTTTGCTCTTATTTGAATTTGATCTTATTTGCTACTGATTTTACTGTACTTTATAACTGCTCTTATCTGTAATGTGACACTTTGTAATGTGATACTTTGTACCAATTGTAAGATCGCCCTGGATAAGGGCATCTGCTAAGAAATAAATAATAATGAAGTAAAAAATCAAGCTGAAAACCGTCTGCGACTGCACTGTACAGAACCATCGTCTTCAGACAAGGCAAGGCACTGCATCCTTTCTGTATGTGCTGACACCTCTCAGCCAATTCATTCTGGATGTCACGGATGGTTTCCATGCACTTGCTAAATATACAAACTACAGAATACAGGAGTTCAGAAACAGGTCACAGGCTGCAATGCCTACAGCGAGCAGATTTTAGCTTCAGTTGTTGTCAGGTGTATATTTATCCCTCGAGCTGGGAAACGAATGAGGACCAGCTTTTGGTTTCCTTTTTAAAGGCAACAAAACACGACGAAGGCAGCCTGGAACTGGGAGGCAATCTCTGTTCTAATGAAAGCATTATTGCTCAAAGCTCTCATTCTCTACTGCACAGCTCCGTTTCCTACACGGAGGCGATCTCCATTGCAGGCCCCATCACACTCAGGGAGGACGTCAGCCACTGCAGATTCAACCTTCTGCAGGACAACTTAACCAGCTGTCTGTTAAAAGAGACACGCCCTATGTACAGTGCTGGGCCAGATCTTTTCAATAGGATTACAAGTAACCTCCCTGGAACTTGACTAGCATATGCGTCTGTGTCTCTGACCCTTACACACACTGCAAAGCAAGGCCTACAGCAGCAGTGGCGAAAGCACCAAGCACTCCATTAAAATGCATGAGTGAGTTCACCACTGTGCTACTCAATCAGGCACAGTGTCACTACTGGCGAGGAATTCAAGTGCTTTACCTATGGAGGTTTGTGTGCACGCAAGGATCTGCAGAAAACACAGTTCTAAATGCAGTGCACCTTAAGGGGTTAACCCGCTTCTTGCAAAACGCGCAAGGGGCTGTCAGACACACACAGCCGCAGGGCATCTTCTCATTAGAACCTGGCATTCTTGCATTCAGTTGCCACAAACTGGTTAAAAAGCATACAAATACAAACTACAGAATACAGGAGTTCAGAAACAGGTCACAGGCTGCAATGCCTACAGCGAGCAGATTTTAGCTTTTAGCTGGAAATCAGCTCAAACCAGGAGGACCCTCAACATCACATGCAAAAGCAGTGAATGCAGAGACATTGCAGTGTAGCAGATTCTTCCCTCATTTTCATAAAAGCTTGGCAAGACTTGCACCCCAAGCAAAGGAAGTCGTTTCTACTCCTGCCTTGTTCCACTCACAAGTTTACAAGGGGCTCGCCGGACATCACATTTGTGCAAAGCCAGAACTCACTTATTTAATCCCGTTACTTTGCTTCACCCACCAAGTTATAAACCTTAAAAAGATTTAGTTATTTCATTCTAACAGCACACACACACAAGGTTTAACTTCTTGTAGTTTTGCATTGCAGGCTGAACTAGAAAAGGAAGCGGTGGTGTTGAAATGTTCTTCTGTGTCGGGAGGGTGGAATAGGCTGATAAAAATATATACCTTTATACATGTAACTCGTTTGTTTTAACATCAGTACATGCTCTCCTCGTATAATAGACTGTGTACCGATCAAAAACGAGCCGCAAAATAAACTCCCACGTTGCAAACTCAGGCTCGTACCACCGTGTTTGTTATTTCTGCAAAGCGCGCTGGGCAGAGGGTTGCCCAGGAACCAGCATTGCGAGATCTTAACCTATGACCGTGCAACGGATGCGTTGTGCTCTACACACATTCCCGGGCCCCTCTATTTCAGCCCACCCCCTTTTTTTTCTAGCTACACATTAATCACACAACACACACACACACACACACACACACACACACACACACACACACACACACACACACACACAGAGCAGCACACAAAAGCGCAGAGTTTCAGAGCACAAAACAAGACAGGCGGGCTGTTTGAAATGCAAGTACCCCAGAGGGGTGCGCGGCCGACCTGCCCCCTCCCCCCAACGAAAACAGAACGACACATCCGGCGTTTCGGTTCCAAGCCGGTACCGAGAAACAACAACGCACCGTAACCGCGGAGGAAAGTTACAACGAGCACTCCGGAGCCTCTCACTCACCTCGGGATCCATTGAAGACACAGCGAGCACTCAGCCTTGCGCCGTCCAGCCCCGCCTACTCACACATGACGTCACAGCGCAGCGCACTGCCAGGCGGCTGCTCGGCGTGCTCTGCAGAATGGACAAGACCGACCCGAGTCGTTAAAAACACATATCAACTCAAAGGGACTGTGCAACGTGCTTCCCTCCTTATAACGACAGTGCATTTAGTGCTAGTGTAATGGAGGGTTGTCACGATTTTTTGTACCTCGGAAGCGGCAACCTTAATGTAATGGCATGGGACCTATAAAGGATGGAGCTAATATTTTATATTTCAGTGTTATTAAGTTTTGTTTTTTTCTACAATTATTATTTGTTTGTAAATCAGCCTTGGAGAGTGGTGCCCTGGGAGATTGTATGCTTCAGTCACATTTCTGGGAGATTGTATGCTTCAGTCACATTTCTGGGAGATTGTATGCTTCAGTCACATTTCTGGGAGATTGTATGCTTCAATCACATTTTCAGGGAGGTCCCTCGGGAGGGGACTGTGAGTTTAAACAGCAGCAGCCCAGTGCAATGAGGAGCGAAGCTGGGGTGTTAACTGAATGGGCCAACGCATCCTAGTCTCAAAACTGGAAAAAAGCACCTTTATTTCACCTTTCTTTAAAAAAAAGCACCTTTTGGTTAATCAGATCAAAGTTTGCAATTCATAAAAGTTCTCTCGGCTGTTTTAAGGGTAAATGAGGTCACTGAGATTTTACAGAGCGGTGGTTAAGCTCTTCAGGTCCTCACAATAAACCCCTCATTAACAGAATCCTTAAAGTGTATCAGTGGGGACCTGTGATTGAATGTGCTGAAGCATCTCACCTGTGCATTGTGACTGTCTGATTCATGGGAGGGAGGGGGGGAGGGTGCGGTCATAAGAAGAGGGAGCTGTCATAAGAAATGCCCAACTAGGCTGTTTATAATGGGATATCACCAGATTGCAAGAACTTCTCTTCAATATCGTTGACTGTGTGCTGGCTATCCCAATGCAGGGCAGTGGACAGGACACAGCCACTGCAAAGCTGTCCAGGTTCACTATGGTAGGATTCACATTTGAGTAGACAAAACCCAGGGATAACTAATTCTGACTCTGAAATCGTGAAATGACTTCAGCTGCTATGCAACGGGAGTCTTCTCTGCTGTGATAATTGCAATGGGTCTGGGCTGTTTGATAGCAGGCTGTTGCACTTACAAGCTACCGCACAGGGGGGGACCTTGCAGGGAGTAAACGCTGAGCGATGGCCCACAGCCACTGCTGCTCTGGGAGCTGCTGGTTCAGGTGGAGCTGCTTTTATGAAGCTCATGGAGAGTGTGGAGTTTGCAGGTAAAGCACAGTGGGCACAGGCACAGAGCAAGACCCTGCTGTAGGGGAGATCAAGGAATAAGAGACGCAGGTTTTTAAAATCCATTCCCTACCCTTCATGAGCTTCAGTTATCCTTTCCCTCATTGTTGTTGGTTTGTGATCCTTCTTCAACGTGAACGGATGCAGATAACAATACCCATCTCTCTCGAGAAAGAAAGGAATTTGCTTTCACTTAACAAAATAAAACTTATTTTTAAAAGGAACTGTATCAAAACTTTCCAATAGGAGGAAATGCCTGCAAACCTCGATATGAAATAGACACACGCACACGGACACACGCACACACATTCTCCCTGCAGTCCCAACGATTTCATGCACCAACTGGAATTGCTATTCCCCCACCCTGCTAATGATCCAGTCATGACACAAACACACAGACCGCAATGCCCTGCTGAAGAGCGCTGCTGCTGTCTGCCACCACAGGGTAGATTGCCACTGGTCTCCAGCAGGTTACGCATTGCTGAGTTGATGCGAGGGTGGACATGCTTCCAGGTGGGATTCTGTGAGAGCAGGTCCTTTCATTTTCTTCTTAGCCTAAGCAAGCTTCCCTTTGCCTCTGAGCTGGGATCCTGATTATATGCAGTATTGCTCTTCTTCTATCAGCCTCCCTTTTCCTCTCACTATCTATAATCATCAGCAGCACCACCAAGCAGGTCTCAGTTTTTGTTGCGCTCCATATATAACAAGGCTAGCATTGCAGAGGCCTCCATTGCTGCTGCTGCTGCTGCTCAGGCAAAATCTGCAGGCTGCTGCCACCACATGGGCAGCTCGGCAGAGGAGCTAACAGGAAGTGGCTTCAGAATAAGAGTCTCCTTGTTATGCAAATCCCCAGCCTCAATCACAGGTAGTGGGGGCAGCGCGGCCAAGATCTCCCTAATCTCATCTCGTCTGAGCAGGACGCCCTATGGTCCTTTCACATGTAAACCGTACCCCTTTTTTGTTTTAAAGTCCCAAGAAAAAGCCAGGAGCTGACTGGGGTTTCGTCAGGAGATTGTTGCCCTACATTTCAGTCTCTGCTCGCAGACATCAAAACAGGAAGGACGTTTGATAGGGATCAGGCTTGGGTGTGCTCACAATGCATTTGGTGTTGTAGTGTTGTGGTCGTTTTCAGCGAGGAGAGAATCCTGGCCCGCTGATTAAACTAAACAAAGAGACCTGCTGCCAATATGAACTTCAAGGCTTGGTCGACCATGATGAGTAAACCTCTATTAAAAAGAAGTTCTGGATTTGACATGATCTGCATATTCAACTTTGTGACTTCACAGTGCAAAACAGAGCATGCTAGATCTGCATATTCGACATTGTGACTTCACAGTGCAAAACAGAGCATGCTAGATCTGCATATTCAACATTGTGACTTCACAGTGCAAAACAGAGCATGATATTAAGGTTGAAATGCAACCTCCATGGATGTTGTTATCATTTAAGAAGATCATTTACGCAACATGTGACAATGTGTTCCAAATTCGTTTTTCTAGAAATTCCTGTTTTTGTTAGTTTTCGTGAAACTGCATAGGATCTGTGTAGTTGTTCTTAACACAGTGGCGGATGATAATCCCTGCATGCCCCTCTGTAGCACACAGTCCATTCCAACTGTGGAAACCCTTTGCATGGAAATCCACTTTTTGTTCCAGTGCTTTTCTCTGTCATCATTCTATCCGCTACACAATCTACTGTATAAACCAAGTTACCAAGTTAAAAACGCTTCCACCAGGAGTGGCCCGGTCGTGGAGGGACATTCCACGCCACATTTAACAGATACAATTAGATCATTAACTACTTCAGGCTCTGGGTGGAGGTTGAAACAAAGACCAGGAGTGGGATTTCACTCCAGGACTGTGATTGGTCCCCTCACAGCCCCCTTTGTAAGAACAGTATCAGCCAAGCAAGCGACTGTAATGATAACTGAGCAACCCCAAGCTGAAATCACAGCCAATCTCAGAGCAGATCATCGGTAACCGAGTGAACTCCACGAAGGAGAGGGCTGGTAATGTTAGTCAGTGAGGCGCAATGGCACTGGATACAGTCAGACACAGGTTCAGATTGTGTGATGGGCTAGGGAAGCACTTTCCATACCCCAGGGCCAGGCGCAGGCAAACATCTATAGTCCAGTCCAGGTCTTTGTTCCAACCCTGTCCTTCATTATTACACTGCAATGAGATCCCTCTCCTGCAGCACTTAACATTTGAGTATTTCACATGGATTGAATCAAAAAGGTTTCTAAGTGCGAGTTGCCCTCCAGGGTTAACTGCTCACCGCAAAACTAAATCTTGAATTTCGATTGGTCTAAACTTAAAATGGTCCAGTGACTTGATCTGCTCACCACGTGTCGCAGCAACGGATTAAACACGGAGCAGGCAGAGACGATTCCAGGACAGCCAGCAGGTGGTGCTGTTTAGTTACTTAAGCAGAGACGATTCCAGGACAGCCAGCAGGTGGTGCTGTTTAGTTACTTACTGCAAAGTGCTGGAAAGAAACACTGCAGTTTGGCAAGTCTGGTGCACTATGCTTTCTTGTTGCAAGAACACACCTGTACTTGCTTACAGTCACAAACAAAAACACACAAACTTCATGATGAGAGATTTATTTTTATTAGTACCTATTACAATAATGACTATATAACAATAAAACACTAAGGTGCTATTTTGAAATCAGCGATTAAAATACAGAACACTAATTGATTGAAGTCACACATGAACATGACAAACTGTCCAAAAATAAAACACAAATAAAATAAGAATAATCTGGAGTAGAAACAGTGTAAAAATAGTAGAAAAACAAAACAGTTAGTTAATAAAGCTGTAGAACCTCTTGTTTGTGCAAAATAAAAAAAGACAAAATGCTATAAAGGCAACTGAAAATATTAAACCAGGTCCCTGTGCAGAGGTTTTATTTAGAGACGGCTTCTAGTTTAATATGATTTACTGTCCCTTACAGATATATTACACAAAGACAAGTTCACCAAAGAAAAAAAAAGCCTCCATTCCTTCATTTGGATAGTTTAAGATTCACATAATTTTTCACATTTGGTATACACACACATATACACACACACACACACACACACTCCCTCTCCCTCTCAGTGAAGCCGCTGGATAGGTAGTTGCTCTTATCAAAACCTGAAATATGCCTTTAAGAAATGTTCAGGGTGCCCACAAACTAACGAGGTATTCAAGATTGAAGGCTCTTCGTTTTAACCAGAGAAAGCAGGGTGCTTGTGTGGAGCCAACACACCACGCGTCACGCTCAGCAGAACTGCAGGGAAGCAGGCTGCTGGGGCCAGGCTGGGGACTGGGCAGATATGACAGGTGACTGGCTTCAATATGCAGGCTGTACATGATCAGGAATACATGGTGGCGTGCGTGTGTGTGTGCGTGCATGCACAGGATGCCAATGACAATCCCGCAGTGTTGTAACGTCATCATCCACATATCAGATCAATAACGGAGGATTCTCTCTTATTAATGAAGGGTTATTCCTACACTTAAGACATCTGGAGAAGGCGAAAACCTTATTCCCTATTTCATGCACCAAACCAAAACAGGTGGCACAGACTCAAGACTTTCAGCGTAAAATGCTGCTTTGGAAAGAGTGCCCGATTTCTGGGTTTAGAATTCACCGCCTGCAGGTCAATGCCCTTCTTACATGCAGGTGGCAGCACTGTTGTGTGTAGTAAACAGCTGAAAGCTGAAGGTCAGTTATTGTCCAGTGCAGCGCCAGGTCGTCACTGTTCATGTTTTTCAAGCTGAACTGCGCCTCGAGGAATGTTTACAGCGGTGCGAGCTCCTGGAGCACGCCTGCTACAGTGACACCGGGAGAACAGCTCGGACTTCTCGACGCAGTTTCTGAGCAACGTTCCGGTTAAGCCGGGTCTAGAATCGGGACTGATCACACAGATTCAATCATTTAAAATCCAGCCCACTTTCAATCTTAATATCATCACCTCTCTCCCTCTCTCAGTGGATTCCCAGTCAGATAGAGGCTCACAAACACAGAATTCTCCTCCTGTTCTGAAAGGCAAGAAATAAATCCCTGCACCTCCCACCCCCTATCGCCTAGTAACAACTGAACACACAGATTTCTCAATACCTTCAACCACATGACACAATTGTGCTCAATATATCTTCTGCTTGATAGAATGATGATTGCACGGTAGATTTGCCAGAACAGCTCTTCATTTAGAAATGAAAAGCACACGAGCCCGAAGATGACGGCAGGTGCTGTGTCGTTGCATAGTTTGATTGCAAAGCAGTTAATGCCGCTTTAAAATAGTGCACGAAATCAAAGGCGCAGACTTAACCCTTGACTGTGCGGAGAGCATAGCCTAATTCAAGAATATCAACGTGTGAATATCTGCAGATTCATTTCACCCCTAATGCCTTACACAGTCATCCCAAGTGCATGAGTGTGTCCCATAGCCATCGTCTCTCTCCACCATAAACACCTTGCAGTCCCAAGAGACACTGGTGCTGCGATACCGTTTAGACCAAATCAATGACCTTCCCTTTTTAAAGAATAAAAAACACATTCAACAGAAAAACAATCACGTAAGTAAGGCATTAGCGTGGGCAGCGGCTCAGCGCTCTTCCAAGATTCCCAGTGAACCCCATTAATCAAGGACGAGGAAGGGACAGCAGGCAGCTCCGTTCTGTGCTGCGACGCACTGCAGGGCTCAGTCGATGACACTCTGTAAAGCACACGGGCACCATAGCTGCATCAGTGATGTTAACAAGCAGGCGCCCTTCAGATAGGGAGGAAGGGCTGCGGCTTCCAACTGCAGCAACTTCAAAAGAAGCCTCCCCTCTCTCTTCCTTCTGTCAGCTCCTTATCCTGGTATCTCATCTCTTGCCATGACGGTACACAATTCATCCGGGAGGCAGGCAGGGGGTTATCTGCAGTATTACGAATGGCCGATGAATACAAGACACGGAGCTCAGGCTGTGCAGATGTTATACTGTATGTCAGTCTGGTATTGTGCATACTTACAGTACCCAGGAGCTGACAGACCAGTGCTGTGCTAGTAATGAATGGGTCAGTGCTAGATATTTGTGTAAAGTGATTCAGTTTAACCCTTGCCACCCCTTGTGCTGCAGCACATTCTCAACAGGCGCTGTGTTTGCAGTCGCCCTCCCCGTCCAAAGAGCTGCACTGCAGATGCTCCAGAGATCACAACCCGAAACTCCATAAGAGCACAGAAGAGGAACGTTTCCCCGACGCCTGCTTTCCTCCCGTAGTCTCGCACTCGTTTTGTTCTGTAATCCGCGTCGTTGGAATATTCCGCAGCTCAGACCCAGGAGGCGACCTTCCCAAGTTCTCATTTGACGTCCCAACCCCCCCACCCCCTTTTTCTTTTTTGGTTTAGTTTTATGTTTTAGCACGTTTTCGTTTTGACACCGGGTGTAAAAGGCCAGCTTTGGTAGTGATATATAAAAAAGGAGACGCGATGCAGAGTCAGTAGTATTTCTGTTTAAGGCATCACAGATGCTAGTATTCAAACAAATACAACTAGAAAAGTATCTATCTATAAAATCTCGGGTCCAGAGTTGAGTTGAACACGGTTTATCCAGGTATACAGCACTGAGGACTATCCGAGGACTGGAGCCCAAGTAGACCCACCAAGAAATACAGGTGATTATCATCATTATTATTATTATTATTATTACAATAGTCTCTCCTCTCTCTCTCTCTCGTCTGATAAAACGTTATTCGAAGGACAGGGAGAAACAGTGATCCCTTTTCCAAGAACAGTAAAAATATGAAGAATGTATGAAATGCCTCTGAGTGCAGTTGAGCGGTGGGGAGGCAGGCAGGCTGCCGTGTCACTGTGTGCTGTGCTGTTCCAGACAGGGACCCCTCTCCGACTCTATTTCCCGTCAGCGTTGCTGCTGCAGCTGTCTTCGTAGGATGGAGGAGACTCTGTGGAGAGATAAGCTGCTCGTTTAACCAGAGACTTCATTAATTGGGCTGTTTTTTTTTTTTTCACAGCGCATAACGGTCTTAACAGAAAAAAACAGTGTAGCCACTTTCAAAATTGATCATTGTTTCTCTACAGTTTGCACAACAAATTTCATAGAAATCGTGAAATCTGTGCTCACTGTGAAAAAAAAACAACCCACAGCCTTAATTATGAATAAAGCTGCATCCCAGCCGAGCCCAGGCTTTTACTGTTATTGTCATCAGAGTATTAAATGCATTGCTTTATTGTGTAAATATAACATGCACAATACATTTTACTTATTAATTTTACTAGAACTTCTAGCCACCTTGCACGAGCTTTGCCATGTGGCTCCAATCCATTGACTCACCGTAGGGGTGACCCCAGGTGCTGTACTCGGGAGGCAGGATCAGTGGACAGGCCGTCGGGACGGGTGCTGCGGCTCCCTCAGTGAAATACGGGATGGTGGACCCCGTGGAGACACAGAAGAGAGGCCCGGTGGAGGTCCCGCTGGGGTCCGGCTGAGAGTGCTCGGGGAAGCTGAGGCCCGGGGCGTAGCTGAAGGACCTGGGGGAGAAGGCGGGCAGGGGCTGGTCTCCGTAGGATTGCTGCTGGGAGTGGCTCTTGGTGGGGATCTCCTCGCTGTCCATCCCGCTGGCCAGGTCGTTCTCCACTGGAGGGGCGCTGGGGGTCACGCTGGGGGCGACCGGGGCGGCACGCCTGGGGGTCCAGGAGGGGGTGATGGGGGGGCTGTTGATGGAGATGTTCCCAATGTAGATGGGTAACGTCACCTGCACCTCCGGATACTTCAAAGAAACCTGCAGAGCCGAGAAGAGAGCAGGAACGTGAGGACATGAATGCAACAGGAGGAGCTCGGCACCGCACCCCAGAATATCGGTCCACGGTGTCGACTTCACCAGCACAGAACCCAGCGCAGGCAGTGTATGGAAAGACTTGCTCACCTGGATGAAGTAGTCGATCTCGATGAGGGTGCAGCCCCTCAGATCAGACTGGGGTAAGGGGGGCACGATGATCTGCTCCTTCCACTCTGCGTTCTTCCCACCCTTCACCCCCGCCCCCTCCACCTCCGCGATGGTGCGCAGGTCATAGATCGCCCGCTTCGACTTGTACGTCACTTTCTGCGGGAGCAACGAAGCAGCAGGACATGGGATCAGGGAGGGTGGGTTAGTATAGTGTGTCCTGAAGTGACTGAAGCAACATCCCTTAGGAGGCAGTACACTGCCCTTCACAGTCACAGACTAGGAATTTTCTTAAGAATTTCAAAATTGGTAATCAAGTTGCACAGACAAACATTTCAACCAACATAAGTTTTACCTTAAAATTGACTGAGCAAACTAAAATTCAGCCCCAGATATTAAACGCCTCCTTCACTTAGCTCCTTCTGGTTTTACTTTGCAATTCTCTTCGAGTGCTTTGAAGTTACAGATAAAATGCCCCAAAGTAAAATCCCACACGAAGGTCGTTGAAGCCGTGTTCCCCATACCTGGATGAGGCTGGCGATGATGCTGCCCGTGTCCTTGCCTGATTTGTTGTACAGCTCCGTGGAGAGCTTGATCACCTGTCCCGGGGCGTACCCTCGCAGGTCGCTGCTCGCTGTCAGTGTCACCGTGCCCGTCTTCACCAGCAGGTAGCTGAACTTCTTCGTGGTGGTGGCTGTGCTGGGCTGCTGTGCAAGAGAAATAAAAAAGGACAGGCTGACACCCCAGTACAGAGCAGTCAGCTCTCCCATTCCTCATCACTCATTCATGGGTTCCAAAAATAGCGTCTCTGCACCAGCGTGACAGGTAGTCCAGAACCTCCGAGTCAAACAGGCAGGCAGGAAAGCGGTTCAGGCCAGTCAGATCAACAGTAACCACCCCCAGGTAAAGCCGCACTCGGGCAGCAGGACTCAGACTCTTAAATCTACATCCATGGACACAGGAAACTGAACCATCGTTTTTAAAAATAGAAATGTTACACTAGCAGTTAATATACTGTACCAGCATTGAAACAGGAGACTGAATTGTAATCTATACAGGGGTACCTTGATATTTCACTATATGTTTTACACGCAGTGAGGTACGTATACAATTTACTGTCAACTCAACATGGTCTAACCAGGAATCAACACCAATTTGTCAATTAGCAAATTGCAAAACGAGTACTGTACTAAATCTTTCAAAGAACTACTGTAAGAGCGAGAGAGAGGAGTTCTACACTGTACAGGACTCCATGAGCACTCTGGAGTGTGAAGGGCTACAGCTCGTGGGACACCATTGCAGTCTGGGTAATTCAAGCATGTTTTCCCAAGCAGCTGGACCTCACGCTGCTTCCTCTGCTTGATTACACAGATACTGCTGCTTACCGCCCAGGTAGCACTGGGTTGTAACCCACCAGCATCCATAGAGAAGCGCTGTGTGGTATGTTTAAAGCCCTTTCCCTCACCTCGATATTGGGGACCTCATTGAGGTTGAGCAGGCTCAGCAGGTAGAAGGGCTTCTCGACCTTGTAGTCCTTTGCAAAGCGAGGCGTGTCAATCACCACTCTCATGCGGTACATGATCTTCCCAAACGAGCCTTCGAACGAGGTCGGGGCAGAGACTGAGGAGAGGAGAGGAGCAGAGACGAGCGATTCGTTACCCTAAAAAGGACTGGAACCAAGGGGTTCATTCAAGATTGCATTAACCCTGTCATGCATGAAATATTGAAAACACATGAAGTCACAAAGCACTTTAAAACTGAATAGGGGGAGTCAACTGCTTGTGGACTAACAATGGAATCAAGACTAAAAATAGCCTGCTTAAAACCCAACACAGAACACAGTTTCTAAGAATTCACTCTCCAAGCAGAGTCTGGTCTTGGTGCGGTACTGTACGAAACCTGTGCCACTCAAATAAAAAAAAAATCTGCAGTATTTATGTGGGCATAAATCAGCAACGCAAGGCTTGAGCCAGGATTAATGCAAGCAAGCAAACTGGCAGCTGACTCAGTCAGGCAGAGTTTAACCCTTTAAAAAAGGAGCATTGAAGCTGCAACAGGAGCGACGGCTGTACAGCTGAAACTCATTGCTGCTCACCGACATCAAGGAAGCCAAGACTCCCACTGATCAGCAGCCTTGAACACGCGATGCACAGTAACTAGACAATCAGAGACAGGCTTACTGCATGCATGTTTGTCCAGCACTTAGTAAGGTGTGCTTTGGAACAGTATTCACTTTCATAATTCTGATCAGTCTCGTGTTCACAAGTCAGATCCCAGCTTGACTGCGGCTGTGCAAACAGAGCGTGGGGCGCAGGGAGAGGGGGACTCAAGCCAGGCGTAGGAGGGGGTGTTGAACCACAGGCTGGACAGCCTGCACTGATCTCTGGCTGTTTCTCAGTTCAGAAAGAGAACTCTGAAAAGGGCTGGGCGCTGGCTGAAGCATTTCCAACAGTCCTGCTTTTAACAGACGGCCACTGTTATAACACAGCTCTTCCGCTGCAGCTCCACACAACAAAACAGACTCAGGACGCAACCATAGCAGCAACATAGCGGAAAATGCATCCTCAATAATATACCTACTTTAAAATCAATCAAAATCACCCCTGGGGTCGCTGAATTGCACTGCTCAGTATTAAAAGGTCAATCAACCTCCCGGTATTTTAGCAAAGAGGCTTCCGTCACACAACAAATGCAATCAAACACTGCACTCTGCAACGCACAGAAAAATACTGACCGAGTGGCTCTGCTCGCTGCGAGAGGAATTCAGTTCATAAATACAACGCAATCAGGATTGCTGCTGAGGGAGGCAGTGTGGCCAAGTTGTTCAAGCTAAGAGGACCACTGATACCAACTAGAAATCCACAACATACATGCAGTGAATCTTAACCATCAGGCAACACTAGCCCTCTATTCAATACAAAGGGAGTTGCGTTTAGTATCTTACCTGGTAGTAGAAACTGGAATGTGTAGGTGTGCTCTCCTGCAGGAAGAGTGCCTGGGAAACACAAGAAAAACAGTTTGCCATTAGCATCCTACCATCCCCATTCACTTAAACACAAACAGCAAGAGTCTTGCACAGCACTGCAGTGAAAGTAACCCGTTTGAAGAAGAACAGCATTAGCCTGGCCCGTGTTGTTTTAAAGAAACCAAAAACTGCAGATATTGCAAAACCAGGTTTATGCGGCAAACCTTTCACAGCTGCTCCAGACCGGCAGATCAGACACAGAGCATGCACAGACTGCGTGGGGCGCCGGTGCAATTTCTATTTTCTAAATATTTCCATCCATGGCATTAATACTGTATGAAGTGTGTTCCACTGTCCCAGCAGAGCTCAGGGGGTCATGGCTGGAGAGACTCTGCAATGTGACTGTGGTGAAGCTGTACTGCCCTCGCAGTCAATAGCAGACCAGCCCATTAGCTAAACAGTTCCTGCAATAACTACCTATATCTATTTCAGATCTGACACATTTATTATTATCTATCTAGCTTTCAAGTTTCGTCATACAGTAGCCTAGCCTCCTCCCTCTGCACATACAAACTGATTTATCCCTGGCGTTTCAAACAAGTTTCTTTACCAGATTAATTATTCATTCATTTCTTTTTGTATCCCGGAAATGAATCCTGAGAGACACAGCCTCTCAGTTTCACTGTGGGTCGGCACACACACACACGGCTATACGTTCAAATCGAACGCCGCAGAGAGGGAGAGCATAGCACATTTTATTTAAATCAAATACATCCTCACTGTTCTTTCTAAACTCTCTATTTTGAAAAGGAATTACTCTGAATACAGCCATGGAGAAACACTGACTCCTTGTCATGGAAGTTCAACCCCCATGAGTGTCTACTGGGTTGAAAAGAGAAGATTGTGCTGCAATTAAACTCGGCAAGGGTTCGGGTAAAATACACAAGTCAGGCTACATATTCTGACTCTGCACAGGAATTACAACAAGGCAGGGCTCTGGGTTTAACCACTGCCATTCCTAGACAGAATGGAAGATTTCAGATTGCACCCTTTGTTAAACACGGTCTATACTGTGCAATGCAGATTTCAGACCGCAGGGCGACAGGTCTCCTGGGAACAACTCGCTGTACTCGGCAGCTTCGTGATTGGAAATTCCCTAAAACAGCGACCAGACAAACGAGTCAGTGAAGCAGAATTAGGAGAAGCAATGCTGATGACAACCTTGCATCCACGACGCTTCACTGTGGCTTCAATATTGGTTGATTTTCATAAAAGTACGATGTTACAAAAAAATATTGTCTCTATTTTCCTTGTTAGCTTTGTTCAAGGGCATGCACTAGCGAGCCAGTCTTCTCTACGCAAGGTTTAAGGAACATCTGGGGCTTTTTTCTATCTTACTTCCTTCTTACTTGCAAATGCGGAGTTCTTTCGTTCTGAATGTTGAAATTCTTCAGAACTCCTTTTTCAAAAAGATAACGAGAGCAGGGAAGGGGGGCAGGATTTTAAAATAAATGAAACAAATAGGGATTTCTCTTTTTATATTCTAGAACAAATTAATCTACAGCTCTTTAAAATAACCTTGCTTTACATAACCTAAGCTAAAAACACATGAAGTAGTTTAATGTTATAGCAGTGCTCATTATGAAATAGTTTTACTAAGTTGAAGCTGGTTAAAGCCAGTGTAAACTTGGTGATTTTGCAAGTGTATTTTCCTCTAATAAATACGAGCCTGAACTGATCATGTTACTGCTGCTTTATCAGGCTCTGAAAATGTGGTTTAAAAACATTTGAAGGGGGGAAATCGAGCATGTGATGAGAGTTGACAATAAGCTGTGGCTGTTACACAATGACCACAAGACTAAGCAGCTTCCATTTATAAACAGCACAGGAGCTACAGCGGAAACTGCACAGCAGTGTTATCTAATAAAAAAACCCAGAATGAAATACATAAGGAGGAGACCGGGCTCTCTGGACGAGGCTTGGAGGCACAGCACAAGCTTTTAAAAACAATTCAATCCTGGAGGCCACAGCTCACATCTGAAACGAGCCCAGTGGACCACGAGCCACGCAGCCGGACACGGTCTCTTCACCCGATGAAGAGATTCTCTGCACTGAATAGAAAGAACTACAGGAGCGGCGAGAGGTGTGCTGAATAAATAATGAGAGAGAAGCGTGCGTTTGCCATGAAGAATGAGAGCAGCTCTAATGTCAGGATCAGGTATCTTTATGGAGAAATCCAAGGCTGACTGTGCAGAGTGAAGTGAATCAGTCATGGGTACATAGCTGTACACTGTGGTATCTGAATGCAAGCCAATTCAGAATCCCCCACACTTTTTCAAATACTTTTAAGCTCAAACTGCAGCTGTGCATTATTTTCTCTCTGATTAACTCAGCATCCTGTAAACAAGGCGGTGGGGGGGGGGGGGGTCTCGGCTGACAGCACGCCTGCTTTATAAACACTGTCAACCACCAAGCAAACTGTATAGCCCTGCTGCAGCTCTGAGCAAGACTGAAACATATCACTGAGAGGAGCAGGCAAAACTTCTCCCCCAAAAACTTTCCAGCAGTATTGAAACCCACTGGGCATTTGCTCCACTTTATCACAAACTAATTCCATTCCAGCACGTTGTATATTAAAACGGTCTCTTGCTGATCAAGAAAATGCCATGTGTCTGGACGATGTAATGAAGTGTCCAGCGTACTGCTGGACACACAATGCAGCCACTGTGACATTAACCCACACAACACCAGGGGTGGATTCCAGGAGGCTCTGCTGACTCGACACATTTGCCTCATTGTTGCTCGAATTGCGGCCGCTCTGAAAGAGATACCATAGCGCTGCTTTACCAGGGTGCTGCCGCCCGAGGCTCTGAAAACTGGGTCAGCTGGTTAGGATTTCACTGCAGGGATCAGGAGACTGTGCCAACATGTCACCAACAGCTATTCAACTGCTGGACTCTGCCAAGCACTGGCAAGAACAGGCTTGCAGTGAAAGCTGCACCTCGGGGCACTCGGACTGGCGCACCTGGTAAAGGCAGTGAGAGTCACACAGTCAGGGAAGAGCATGGCTGTGTCCTGGCTGTACAAAGTTGCCGTTTATTTGCTGGGGACTTGCTATGTGTCACCATCACCTGGGATGTGCATCCCAGGTGATGGGATGGGGATTACGGAAGCACATGTGTCACATTTACCCTGGAACACCCCGCGCTGCCCTAAACACAGTCTTTGTGGGGGATGCTTTTGGGGGGCCCCAGATCTGCTCTTGGACTCCCACGTGCTCTGTTCAAACAGGGAGGGGAGGGTGCTCAAACACCTGCCTAGATGCTGAGAGCCCTGCTTTGTGTGATGCTGCCCCGATGGAGCTGCCACTCCTGACAGTCCCCTATTAGCAGAGCTGTGCTGATGCACTCCCAATAGACATTCAATCACAAGCGACTCCATCTCCGGAGAGACTGATTCAGCAGGTAGCGATGCATGAAGTCTTCTGAGCATTAGCAAACCTACTGCTGTGACAGAGAGCCTGAAAAGCATGTTCGCAGGCTGGTTTCTTGTTTACATATTCCATGCACGGAAAACAAGATCAAGTCTGGAACTGACTAATCCTTAATGCTGGCTGGTAAAACTTTTGCCAACAGTGCAGCTCAGACCAGACCCGAGTCATGCAGCAGCCTAGCACTGCTCCCCAAGCCCTCCTCTCCGCCCCTCTCCCCCGCCCTCACCTTTGTCTGCCAGTGTCAGCGTGCTGTTGAAGTAGGGCTCCTCCACTGTCCACGAGGTGTCGTTCATCTTGCTCGACACGCCACACAATCCCCCGCAGTTCACTTTAATGGCTGGAAAAGGAGAAGCAGGTTCACATTAATCACTCTGCAGATTAACAGGACTACAGTACAGCACTTGTGAGCTGCAGCCATTTCTTTACACTGGCTGTAAGCAATTCCTTCCTTCCTTTATGTAATGGAGCTGAATTATAACAATAAGCATGATTTCATTATCTTCTATACAGCAGTGATCACAATGCATTTCTGTACAGTACCTCCGTGCTGAAGGAGTTGAACACTTACTGGTGGTGTCATTACTACCCTCTTCCCTAGCTGTTTCCTCTGCTATCGCAGTCGCTGTACAGTGGAATTAAAGTAACAGAAGCTAGAAAAGTCACTCCATGCAATCAGAACGCGAAAGGGGCAGCTTTTCTGATCGCATCCCCCTCCCCCAGATTAGATTCAGAAGTATTTTTTATTCCAATAACAGCAGAATGTGTCACGGTAAAAGCACGCAGTTTGTTACAAACCACCTGCCAACCTGGAATAGACCCAGACCTGAAATGATCACATTAGCAGCCCACAAACAGTCATGCCTGGATAGGGATTTACTTCAGGATCTAAAAGACAAGCGCTCACGTCTCCACTGAGCCACCCAAGGACACACGCGGTTTAAACATTCAGCAGAGTAACTGCACACAGAACCCTGACTCTCAGCTCTGTGCCGCTAGTCACACTGACTGATGCCTAATGAATACCAAATGTAATCCATCAGCCCTCATCCTGACACTCCCAGCTCTCACCCTATTGGGGGGTGTCTTTAAATCTCAAGTTCATGCTATTAACCTGCAATGCAGATATCCATCTTTCTTCATTCCAGTCTTGGGTTACAGAGACTGTGCACATTTCCCTCACTTAGAAACCCGCTTTTTAAAATGTCAAGCCGGAATCACTTGTCAAGTCAACCCAAGACATCCTGATCGTAACCAACACAAAACAAATAAGCAAAGCTCGCTTCTCACACTGGAGCCATTCACAAGAACAGAAGAACATTAACGCCATTCAGCCCATCGGCGCCCGTTTCCTAGTGTCTGGCCTCAAAGAATCCCAATGATTCAGCATCAACAGCACGGCGAGAGGTTGCGTGACCCAAAACATTCGCTTTGCACACACCCCAACCCTGACCCACAACCTTTCTACAAAGTGAACACAGGGATTTACACACTGCAAGTTACCAACAAAATACTAAATAAACCAAATCACATAGCGGGCTGCAAAACCCACGCCTTCAACACACACACAGGTGCAACGATAGGACTCGGACTTGATAAAGAAATAATCTTCCGAAGTCATAAAACACACGCCCGTGCAATAAAAATGTGTAATCCTGCAATGATTTAAAAGGGCGTTCCTGTAGTTCAATGGAAGATTACAATTGGTGAGGATTAATAACTATCCCAGATGCCAGGCTTGTACAATCAGTGGTGTGACGTATCACCGTATCCAAGGTTACCGTGTTGTACCGAGTACGGCACAGCAACCTCACCGTCTTAAAACACGCCTTAACCAACAACAACCGTGCTCGATGCAGGGAGGGGGCAGAAACCGGGAACGTGGCAATTAATGTACAGAAGAATGCATTAGGAACGCACTGTGGACTTTCCCCTTTCACACCACCTCCTGCTCATTTCACAGTTTTCCAAATCCAAAATAAACCCAGAGGAACCTTTCTTTTCAACCACAGTAAAAGCTGTTGGCTTTTCGTGTCAGCTGGGTGCTTTTTTTGTGAACTACACCCCCCTTCTATTGAGCTTCATGCATGACTTAGGAACTGGATGGGTAGTATCTGCTGACATGCAGTGCCACCTATTGACTGATATATACTGTGCCGCTTTGTATGCTCTTCTGTGACCCCCCCCACAAAAAAAAAAAAAAATATCAATAGGGTCCAGAGCACTGACCTCCAGCCAGAGAGTGCAGGAGAAGCCCAGAACCACGCCCCGAGTCTTTACTGCTGCCCTCGTTCCACCCCTCCAACACTTTCAGGACCCCACGTGCTTCAGTCTTACAGCATCTAATCCAGAAGCCGAAAGCCTCTCTGCATCCCCCTTACTGTGTAGCAGCTATCTTCCACTATCATGGCAGATCAGGCTTCTTGTGTATTTCTCTCAAGCACTGCTTAATTGTATTCATGAAAAGCTGCCAAAACACACTCATAAATCAAGCTCTACAAAACAAGGATGAGCTGCATCTTTACTGGGACTTGCAAATGCATTTCAGTTAATCTTTTTAATGCTTTAGGCTTTAACTAAAAATAGCAAGTTGGGAGGTGCAGGGTAGTGCTGAACCAACGCAGCACAGGCGCATGGGTGAAACTAAACAAGCTCCTCCACTCACAGCCACACTGACTGGTGGATCCCACTGCACCGCTGAATGCGTGGGAGTGGTGTTCATGTATGCAAAGCACCACAAAGGTGAACTGATCAAGCCTTTGCAGTCAAGAGCACCAGTGAAGTGTGCGTGCGCTTACAGTACGGCATTCCAACTCAAAGAAATAAGTTTTAAAAAGCTGTACAAAGTTCAAATCTGAAGTCAGGGGAACCAAGTAACCTCTGTCCTGATTAGAAGAGACACCCCCGCTGGTTTCATCGGTCCATTTCCTTACTCCCACGTAGATAAAGCATGGCCTGTTCCACGAGCCAAGTCTGGGAGGGGAGCTCACGTGCACACATGCACTGCAGGAGTTAAGAACTTTGCAAGAGCAATACAGAGCGTTGCTGTTTCTTGCTCCGGTGACTGCGATGCAGTGCTTCTAACCTGCATGCGTGTTTATTTATTTCAAACACCTTATAAATCACCAGAGAGGAATGCTACATGAAACACATGCAGATTTTAAAACCTGGTGCAGATCCTTATCAGTGACTCGGAATGAATCACTAACCTGAACAGGGGTCCGTGCCAACTGGTGCGGATTAGTGAGAGTCGACTGCACAGCTGGTACAGGAGCTGGAAGAGCTGGGGGTGGGGAGCGGTCTCATTGCGCTGGACACCTGCTGTCTGCTTCTGTTCCCGCTGATCCCGCAGGTACCTGATCCCAGGCTGCTCCCTAAGCTGTGCACAGGACTTCCCAGCATTTCCAAACTCAAAACCAGCAAGGCTTTGGAAGTCCCTGAAACTGTAATTGAAATAGACTGGCAAGCCTGTCCCAGCTAGAAAGGGGGGTTTGTCACACAAAGCTTCAGTTCTGTGCTTGTCTACCATCCAAGCCATTTACTAGCAGACAGCAGGGCACCGAGGGCTCCATTTCAAAAATAAATTAGAGGTCTCAATTGATCTTTTGTGGTGCAAAAAGTACTTGCTGCTGCAGTTCCATTCCCTGGTTTATCGAGTGCTTGTTTTTTATTCAATTTAATAATTAAGAAAACGGTTGGAACAAAGAGCTGGGCTGGAGCGGAATCATGGAGTGGAGTCCTGGGTGTTAAAGTAAGGAACAGATTAAATGAGAGAGGAGGGAGTGGTACAGTACATGATTCATGTGAAAATCAGACCGCTCAGCTGCCAGTAATAGCTGGACGATTGCTTTTGTTTGACTGCCTGTTGGTGACAGTGCATACTGTTCAGATGACAAAGCGAGACTTCAGAACACGCTTTTGTTTTTTTGTTTCAGCGGAATGCTATGGAGCTCAATACCAGAGGGCCGATCTGCTGAAACTCACCATGCACAGCGGTAACCTGAGGAGAGAGCGAGGCAAGGCAAACACAAAAACAAGCAGCCAGGCAAACTGACACGACAACAGCTGAGCCAGAGCCAATGCTAGGGGGAAAAGAACGAGGAGCAAGATCTGTACAGACCAGCGCGATTGTGAGACACTGAACAAGCCCACCTGCTCCAAGAACAGAAACACCGTACAGTATTTCTCATTGCAGAACAAGACGGGGCCGAAGCAATGCAGGCATTTACCACAAATCCAAGGGTTTAGGATCACTCCACGTTTCACTGTGAACAAAATAGTCAAAGTCTGGTGTGGCTCAGACTGCTACGCAGTGGGATGGTTTAGCCGGTAACGACAGATGAAACAGCAAGGCTTTATGACAGAAACAAAATGTAAAAAAAAAAAAAAAAAAAAAAAAAAAAAAAAAACTGTTGTGAACATGATTTCCAAAGCGGCAGCCATTAAAACTTTAACTGGTGATGCAAGCCATCCCATAATGCTGTTAAAACCACATGCAGGTTCTCAGTTAATATTTATTTGAAGCAAAACCACACTGATCTGTCAGGGTTTTTTATTCATTCTAGAATTAAGTTCTACTTGATCTTCTATACGTACTGTAAGGAGCGTTTGCAACAGCAGGAAACACTATTACAAAAAGCCATCCTGAATACAGTATGCATGCCCACACACTGTCACCAGATTCAGTACCACTCCTTTATGGTTACTAGATTGCTACAGTAGGCTTCATCTTCATGATCAGGTTTAAGCAAACAGACGTGCCAGCTCACAAACAGGAAAGCACAGGGCAACACAGGGTTAACAGCATACATGCCCAGCGTCTGCTGGAGCGAAACAGGGAACCGACACGGTCGTTACAGAGACAGATTGAGACATGGGACAGCTGGGTTTTAAAAATTACAGCAAGACCCCCCCACCCCCGCCTACACTCCACAGCCCTTAAGAAACCAGTGCAATTAAACAAAGCAAGGATGTTAACTGCACCGCAGAGGAACCCAAGCACAAAAGAGACTAAAGCCGATTTCTCAAGAAGGACGTCGCGTTTTCTTGGCACGTACACCCGTGCAACAGCGAAGGACATTTTGTGTGCAAGAGAGCTGAATTAGTTTAGCATTGTGCTCTCTGGAAACAAATTTAAAATCCACATCTTTCAGGGTGTTGCCTTAGTCCTTAGGCGGAGTTATAGAGGAGGTATGACATCACCTTCCTGTCCAGAACACACACACACACCCCTGTGAAACTAAAAGAACACGCCGTTCAGAGAAATGCCAGCCATGAACCAGACCCAACTTTTCATTGAAGTTCATCGTTAATGCCGGGATGGAAATAAGGTCCCCACTGCATAGCAGTTTGCTCCATTCCTGGTTTGAATTTGGGTTTAATGAAGCAGACATGAGCTTGCCGTGGCTAATCAAGCTGGCAGTAAAACCCTGGCTGGATGAAACTGCTGTGCAATAGCAGCCTTATTACCATCTCTGGAAATGACTCAACCCCTGGCATGCAATAGCCGTGTGATTTCAGACAGCACAAGGAGGAGCAGACCCAAAGCAAGCCAGCGAAGATGAAGCCAGATCCTGATTAAAACATCGCAGTGTCTATCTGACACTCTGAACAACCTCCGACAGGATGAACGCCCGGCAGCAAACAATAAAGCAGAGGAAAGGAGGCCGGGCAGGAAGAGGAGCAGTTGTTGAAGGGGATAAAGAGGCCTGTCAGACTTAACCCTTTATGGGCGGAAGAACTTTAAACAAGTTTGATTAATTCTCTGTTTGGGGGGGGGGGGGTTGTTTATGGGGGGGGCAAAGACTGACTGGCCCCCTTTTTTTCATTGTTGGCACATGAATTAAAATCTCACACACACTGTAACTCTTCACAACCTGTTGTTGGCCTGTCAAATCACAGAGACTGTAAGCTTTGTTGAGGTCTTAAAACTTTGGGGAGCAAAGCGTAGCGTGATCCAGGAGGCTCGGCCATGAAAACGTGTAATCAGCGTGTGCTGCCAGGCGCCATGTCAGGAAAGCAGAGGGCTCCACTTGTTGTTCGCTGACATGCCCACACAGGGAATGTCCAAGAAAGAGGAAGAAAATCAAGCTTGGTAATAAAGGCACCCACACACACCTCACAGTGCTGTCTGTCTGCTTGCAATCAGTAGCAAAGCTTCACTTGTGACCAAGCAAGTTACAAGTGATTACAAAGGAGAATAATCTATACCTGCAATATAAGAAAACAAACAAGCACCAATCTCATTAACAACCACTTTGCATGTTAAATTTCCTTCCCATCTCCACAGCTGCAGCACAGCAGTTAACGCAACACTTATTAAATACAGAATGCATCACTGCCCTAAACCATGTGCAAAATCCACATTTAATATGGACATGCATTTCAGATGAATTTGTAAAACGAAGCCCAGAGCACATGCCGTCTGAAACCAAGTCAAGGTCACGTTTGAACTGCCTAGTTTGAATCTTTACTTTCTTGGGAATGTCAGCAAAAGAACTCCTTAAAGGAAAAAAAAAAAAGGATTTGAAATTCCAGTCATTCCTCTCTGCAAGCTCCTGCAGGCTCTGTATAGAGAGCAGCTCACAGACCGGGCTAGAGGTCAAAGAGTTCTATACAAGCCAAGCTGACTCACACATAGATCACAGGAGACGGGCCAGACAGGGCTTAGCCTGCATGATGCAGAACACCGCTCTGGTCTTCAATCCCTGGACTAGCTTCTTAACTCTGGCTGCAGTGCAAAACTCGATTGATTCCTTCATTGCCAATAATTTTTGCCCAGTTCTCCCCAATTTAAGATTGCCAATTGTGTTATTAATCCTGGTTCACCGCTGCAACCCCCCAGCAACTCGGGAAACGGAGGCTGAAACATACGTCCTCTGAAACGTGTTGCTGCCATAGGCTTACATCCAGTAAAGGCGCATCGCGTGGAGTGGAGGATGCGCCTTTACTGGATGCGCCACTCGGGAGCCCCTGACCTCAACTGATTTCTAAACCCAAGTTAATATGTTGTGTTACAATGAGAAGACACGCCTTTTAATCAGTTCCAACACATCACTGATCAAAACTGCCATTAGCAGCCCTACACATCACCTTTTTATTTTTGTCTGCTGGTGAAACAGTTGCTACCCTGCGGCACGCGAGGAATGTTCCAGGAGGGACGCAGAGCGAGATATGCAAGGCATTCCCACCCCTGATCCAGAAGAGTGGGATAAACTATTTTCTGAGAATGCAGCCTGCGTGCTTGTGCTGTGTGCACCTCATCAACCTCAAACTACAGCCTGCAAGGTCTGTGCACATCCCCAGGGTTTATCAACTCTCTTGCAGTTATCACACCCATGATTCTCAACGATACAGACTGTGGCTTTCGGCTTATCTGACTGGCACACATTAGGTTCAAGTGTAAGACAGTTAAGCAGAAGCTAACACCTGGTCCCTGCTCTGGGCTCCACTTGTAGCAACAGTTTCCATGTGGGCACATACTGCTCCAGGCTTTTAACAGCAATCATGGGAAGGTTTACCCTCGACTTGCACAATAGAAAACTTTCCATTCCTGTTGACCTCATCAGAAGGGGTGGGGCCTCAGCATCTGCAGGCACCTGTGACTGGCGGTGATGTGACTTAGTCACATGTAAGGCTTACATCATAAAAAGATCAAACGCATCACAGGAAATCACGAGCGAGAACAGTCCTTTTTTGCATCACCTCTGCAACTGGGTTAACGCGACAGACTTTTTTTCCCCACTGTGGGTATTCTTGAAGGTCATGCTTACACAGGTTTTGCTTCTGCTTTAAAAAGGGAAAAAGAATCTCTTTGATCAACCTTTTTACTTCTCAAAAGACTGGCTAGGGGAACACCGTGTTACTTGAGCTCTGGACTACAAACTTAACCCTAACTACACAAGCGTTTCCAGCCTTCGTTATTTAAACAGATTTCTATTGATGCAGTGACTCAAGGGTTATCACCGCTTTGATACCTACCGTACGTCACTGTTTGATGTTTTCAAATCCCCATTTCCATCTTCAAATCTTCAGGATTTTAATTTTAAAAAAAAAACAGAACAACCTCCATGGCGTTCTATTGCTGCTTGAGCTTAAAAGGCAGCTGCAGCTTCACTTCACATTGGGAATCAGAACGGGTTCGGAGCTTCCCTGTAAGCAACCCGCTTTAGAGAGAAAGGAGGGTCCTGCCAGATCTGTACGCCAGCAGACAGTCTGGCACTGCGAGCAGTACTGGCCTAAACCCCCAAACCCAGGAGGGGCTGAGCCGTGCTGTGACTGGAAATGTTTCCAGTTCATTCAGAGCAGAGGACTGTTCAGACTCCTGGGGCCCTGGTCATTTCAATGATGCACCCAAACCAGAAGGGTCCTGAAACGCAGGACTGGGGCAGGGCTAGCCTCCAGCCCTGCACACTGTAACAGCAGGAATGACTCAGCAGCCTGCTATGCAGTAGGAGCCTCACGTCCTTCAGTTTGAAATATAATTTAACGGTACCCCCCCCCCCCCTCTCTCATCCTGCTGGATGAGTTTCAGAAAAGCAGTTTACACATGGCACTGCAGCAACATCCACTCGCAATCATGTTCACCTCTCAGCATCCCGTGGCTTTGCTCTCTCCCTCCCTCCCTCTCTGCTGTACAGCGACAGTCAGCTGTGTCACGCTCACTTCACTAATCCTTGTAATTCTATTTCCCTGGCCACAAAGGAGAAGTGTAAATGTTTGTTAAGATTATCTCCACACGCCCACAGCTCCCGACAGTGCCACCAAAAACCACCTAGGGATCTCGGAGCCTGGCCTGAAGTCATTCTCTAGTTTAGTTTTACTGCATGATGAGGGGGAATAAGCTCCAGGGAAGTGAATACGTACAGGACAGCTGATGACAGGCTATTGGATATCATTGTTATGTAACGGTTGGTGTCAGAGCAGTAAACAACGCACACAGTAAACACTCTTCACTTGCAGCTAAACCAAAAACTACACGGCACAGCAATTCAATTAGCAAGCACCTGTTCAGGTAAAGCAAGTGGTAGAAACACACTTAGCATTATTTCAGTTTGGAGCAGGGCCATTCACCCCCACTGCGTGCACCACATTGACAGCGTGTAAAGTTTTGAAGAGAAGCCTCCCTAACATCTGTGGCTGATCCACCACTGAATAAGCAGAAAGTCAAACTGACTGACACATGAGGAGAACACAGACCTGCTGACAAGAATAGAAATGGAATGCTGAAGCGCCACTCCCATTGCACAGCAGCGTGATCCGTTCCTGGTTTTACCCGAGTTTAAATCAGACACACCTGAGCTTGTTACCTGTACACTATGGCTGGTCAAGCTTGTATTAAAACCTGGAATGGGTGACACTGCTGTGCAACGGGAGTCTGGTTTCCATCTCTGTTGTACTGACAATATCCGTTCACGGCCACGACTGCAAAACCAGTTTAGCGTTTTTATAGGCACTTTTGGTTAAACAAAGAAACTGATGTCCGACTTGTTTGCATTCCTTAGTCACCTGACCTCCTTCCTGGTTGCAGCTCGATCGCAGCACCCAGGCTCCGCACCTCTAAGTGAAGTTTTTAACCCGGGTCTGGTTTCCTCCACAAGGCTTGCCAGCTGAAAGCTCACCTGTGTAACAACAGCCTGCTATTCTTTCCACTGTGGACAAAAGCTCTTTCATGCTGCACTGCTGAACTGCCATGAACTTTCCCTGAGTTCCACCTGCTTTCATACGGCACCAACGACAAAGCTGAACAGAAGCACGAGGCTTTGTTCTGTATTCATTGGGGACGGGTGGGGGGGGGCTAGACTGTGTCACATCTTTCCTTCTGTGTTTTTTCATCAGAATTAAATCGTCAGGTAATTCTGGTCCTGGAGGGCCCGTGTCCAGCGGGTTTTCCAGGAGTCTTTACATCAGCATTGGCTAAAGATCTGGAACGCCTGTTCATCCTGACTAATTAAACCAATAACTGGTTCAATTAAGTGACAGGGATTGAAATGAAAACCAGCAGCCCAAAAGACAACCCTAACGTAACTAATGACACAGCCCGAGGGTCTTGCACAGAAAACATGAACACAACTGGTCTTGGATACAGGTCTGGGTCAATTCCTGTTCCAATGGATATTTGAGAGACAGCACTGTTGTGATCGTTCAGCTGCTTTTATTTGAAGCTGATTTCATTGACTCGCAGGGTCTTCAACTGAAGTCATTTGTTGGAAGTTGATTTTAAGGTGGCATTGGAAGTGAAGAGCTGAAAATGGACCCCAGTCCTGTTTAGATATTGCTGTGTTCGAGTAGATTCTGCTCTGCAGTTCCGAGTTATTAGAACTGTACCTGCTGTATGCAGGGCAGCAGTGTTACCAAATGTACAGGTCTCAATGCATAATGTTTGCTGTAAATATATACGTCGTGCGTGGTGTTTTGGTGGCTAGCTGGATGGCGGCAGGTTGAGCAGTGAATACCCCAAGCAAGCACAACAGAGCCTGGCTGTTTGAGATGCACTGCGGCAAGGTCAGGACCGCGTCAGGGTCCCATCACATGCAACACGGGCACATCAACTCCTTCAGTATAGCCTACGCTTTTAAAATGCTATTTATGATTTTCACTGACTGGTTTGTCGTCCCCCCCCCCCCCCCCGACCCCAAGTGTTACACGTATCCCCGGCAGTATAACACTGTGGTCTCCTGTAACCCGTGTCGCACGGCGCTCCTGGATAACTGCCCCAACACTTCCTTTTAAAACAGTTGAAAACAAGCAACAGAAACAGCAGTGCAAAGAGAGTCAATGCATCGCCCTGACATTATAAATAAACACAGATAATAGTGGCGCTTTACAGAAAATACCAAAACAAAGCAAAGCTACTGTGTACAGAAACACACAATATAACATGTTTATCTACAAAACTGGATATTAAATACATAGAATTCATTTGGTCGTTTTATAATAGTTTATATGGCTTTGTTTATTAAAAAGTTTGGACAATAAAATATATCGTGTAAAATAGGAATCGTTTAAAGAACAACGAGGGGGTCTTACATTTAACATATATATATATATATATATATATATATATATATATATATATATATATATATATATATAAATATAAATTCTAAACAAAAAAAAAACATGTTTGCGTAACGACGTTCCTTAGATAAAGCAACACATTAATAACTTAACAGTAAAATAACCCTTTAACGGGATTGAAGTCGTTCCCAGCCCCCTCCACAAACAAGCCCGACTCCCAGCGTCTCAGTCCCGTCGAGAACTTCCAAACCCCCGCTCCAGAGAAGGCACCGCAAAGCAGCGCTGCTCTCGGGGCGCAGCGCCCTGGAAGCACGGCTCTGGACGGCACCGAAACCCCAAAGCACACGCTCTCGCTGCTCGCCTACCTTTAAACGGCAAGGGGTTATTGAGGCAAATATTCACGGCTCCTGAAATCGACTCCCCGGGGCCATACACCACTTTGTTGTTGTTAAAACTGATATCGAATCTGTGCAGTTTGCCCATGGTTTCTTCCCCCCTCTCTCTCGCTCGGTACACCGCGCACACCGCCCGAGTTGCGGCAATGCGACTGAGTCTGAGCGGATAGGCTGCTCTGAATCGGTCCCACCTGCGGCGAGCTCGCCGGACGCGTTCGCCGGGGCCGTGACGTCAGGCGAGGGTTGGGAAACAGTCAGTGACGATTCACGCTTGGATAACACAATAGTTCTGTAGCGATACTGTATACGTGCAGATACTCGATAGACTGTACTCAGTGCACAGCGTAGATCGCATGCGTAATAAAGCACTGCAGTTGAGCAATCGATACCCCAATGTAATTACAGCCTTCGGCTGTTTTACTAACGCTGCAGAACAGATACACGGCAGGGCAAAGAAGGGTTTCTGCATTCCTTCGTGCATTATTAAAATGCATGTACAGTACTCGTTCACGGAGGAGGAGGCCTCAGAGGATACGCTGAGTGGAAACGTGCCGGGTTTAAGCTTCTCTGTGCGGGGGGAGATGCCGCCTCTGGTCTGGCGTTGCTGATTGCTCCATGGCCTGAGCCAAAGCGACGGGCAGACAATGTTAATTAGCAGCTAGCCATAATAAAAGCGTAGTGCGTTGGCAGCTTGTGTGTGGTTACACTTGCAGTGATGCCGCACTATGCAGGCTGCAACACATTACTAATGCGTGCAGCCGAGGGTTAGGCAATGCGCTGAAGACACAGTGAACGAAACGTTTGGAAAACTACAACAAAGCTACGAAGGGCTTGCGGGGGTGAGGTGTTATTGTTAAGAGCCGTATAAAAGCTGCATCTCCCTGTTTCCTGTTCGTTTCAGTCGTGATAGGCAAGACAGTGGATTTGGTGGCCAGCTGTACCCAAGAAGGAACACGTCTCACGTGTCAGTCTACACAGCCCTCTTTGCCACAGATTCCCACTCCCCAGGACTTCTCTTAAGTGTCAGTCATGTGAGTTTGTGGAACTCTCTGCAGGGCTCCCAGGCTGCTGTCTGACTGCCCTCCCTCTTGCTTCTCCTGTACCTCCCTGAGCTGTCAAAGGCAAGTCATTCCAATGGGATTCCAGGAATGCGAGTTGTGGAACTCTCTGCAGGGCTCCCAGGCTGCTGTCTGACTGCCCTCCCTCTTGCTTCTCCTGTACCTCCCTGAGCTGTCAAAGGCAAGTCATTCCAATGGGATTCCAGGAATGCTGCCTGCCAGGCTGGACAGTGCTGGTGCTGTTATTATTATAAATAATCAGCTGGATACGAAAGGACTGACCATTTTCATTGAAAAAAACAAAAAGACACTCCAGTATATTTCTAATAACTGTGGTGTGACCTGATCTGATGCTGGGTGCTTATAATCCTCTTTATATTGAGTTTGGTATTGAAAGAGCTGACAAGAGTGTGGAATAAGCAGGGGTGACAATAACACTCCTATTGCACAGCAGATTCCCCCATCCCAGGTGTGTCTGAGTTAAACCAGGAACGGATCAAACTGCTATGCACAGCAGAGTCTTATTTCCATTGCGGAGACAGCAATTTTGCCTGCAAATGGCAGCCCAGAATGAAATATTTAATACGTTGTATCACTTGTTGTTTTTTTTTTTTTGTACAGATTAATATTTGACGTCACCGCCTGTGAAACTTCTCTCAGCCCACGTAATCCAGGGACTGTTAAAGTGATGCGTTCATGAAGATTCAGGAAGAGGTGGTTTCCAGACACACCCCTCCTCTGTTGCAGTAAATGTCACGTATTATTATTATTATTATTATTATTATTATAGAGAGTGTGTTCAAGTTGACAAATATAAGTTGCCGTGAAAGCTGGGCGGCTTTGGGTTGCTTTGGGTTACTGTCACATCACCATGGAGGATCCAGGGGAGTCGTTCTTATTTTAGGCAATCAAACAAACCCTGAGTCACATTGTTGCGATTAAAGGAAGCTTAACCTCATTAAAAGAAAAAAAGAATGAAGCTTTGGGTGACTGCAGTTTACAGAACAGCCCTCGGGACATGCTTGAGAAATGATAGCGTTGTTTACCCACAAGCAGACCAGGTCTGTGTAAAGACTACAGAGCAGTCCAGCAGGTCTCAGCTATAAAACACACATTTAAACACGGTCAGATTCAACATCATAACATGCCTTTTTGCTTTATTATTCAATAAACCCTGACATTAGAGATCTTATCATTTATTCACTAAAGGGGCACACCAGAACAAAGTCTCTTTAAAAAAAAAAGAGTCCCCCTAACTAGAATAGCAAGGGGGTCTAGGACCCCCTAACATGAAGAGATTCTTCACCACTTATAGACACTTTCTGACAGAATGGCTAGACAGCGACAATGCTGGTCCTCATGCAGACAACACTTCTCCACAATCACAGAGGAACTGCCCCTGGAACTGGAGCTGGCTGGGCTGGACTGAACCGGTTGTTACTCACTGAGCAGCAGTCGTTACCATGCTAACAGTTACTGCACTGGTGTCGATTCTGCTGTGGGAGAGCCTGTCTGACAGCTCAGAGTCAGAGTTACAGTAACAAAGACTCAAAACTACTGGTGCTCCTTCCAGGCTGGCGTGCCATGTCATACACAATGGGAGCAAGAGACCAGAAAAACAACTTTAGCTCAGGTGCTCCTGCTGAGTGGAACCATTATCACACACTGCCATCTAGTGGATCATTTTTAATCACTTATCAGGACAAAAATCTGCTTACAGTAACTGTTTTAAAAGAACGCCCCGCCCACAGCCTTCTTGGGAGTTCTAGAGACACTGACTGGCCGCTACTGTTGTATTCATTCTCTAAATTAAAGTTAACACAATCCTAAATACAAATAATGATTTTATACTGAAGTACTGTTCAAAAACAGATTTTACTGAAACAACACCATGCATTAAGAATCGCTGAAGAGCCACTGCCAGTCCTGAAGACTTGAGTTTAAAACCTCTGCAGATGTCTCACGAGGTACCTGCGGGCTTCCTGTTGTACTTGAGCACCAGCTTGTTGGGATCCAGGACGAAGGGGTCCCTGAACATGCACACAGGGACCAGGTACATGTTGCTATTCGAACCCTCAGCCTGAGAGGTGCCAAGGCCTTCGAAATTCCACTAGGGAATATCTGGCAAGAGGAGAATATAGCAAGAGGCTAAAAACTGGGACCAGGGTTTGGCCACCGTTGCACTACTCTACCCAAAGTGTCACTTCACATGCAAGACTTCGATAACCCAGATCATGTGCACTGGCAGATGGCTTGGGCTTGCTGTCCAGCGTTCTGGTTTTGCATCGGAGACCCTCCCCCGTGCCATCGATCCACACATACGTGACCTGCACCCGGTCCCCCTGAGGCAGCTTCATGTACTGATCCCGCATGCCTTTGTTCAGCAAGGAGCTCTCAGACACGGACAGAGACATCGCCAAACCTGCAGGACAAGAGATTTACACACACTACAATGCACTGTAGACACACCCACCCCAGAGAGACAGGTGACACTGTCATTGTAAAATAATTTGCATCACACAGCAATGATGTCACATCGAAGCTTGCGCTATTTCAGCTCTCGAAGAATATAAACATGGAATTGGATCGTCTGCTCCAATGCTGCTCCTGTAGTCCACATTAACTCTGTATGCTGTCAATTAACTTTGAACCACACATGTTTGTTATTGCGACTATCCATCTATTGTTTTCCAGGACACCCTGGTAAATGAGGCTTCAGGTCTCAATGGGTAAATCCCCTGGTTAAATAGATAGCAATACGATTTCATTTATTATTAAACAGATACACACACACACAAGGTGCTGTGTAAGACAGGTTGGAGCAGTCTGTCAGCCCGCCTGTGGCTTCCCGCTCCTGCTCTCCTGTGGAGCAGAAGTCAGCTCATCTCATACAGCACCCTTGTGAAACTCCACCAGCACTGATGCACGATACACACGAGATGAGCACACGGATTAGTGGAGCACTGGAGGGAACGTTATTTGTGGGGTACCTGTACTACGTGACTCTCTACAGTGCACAAGCACTGTCCAAACCTGAGGGGTCTCAACTCTGCAACCCCTGGACTACCTGGGCTGGTGCCAGCATGACCCTCTTGTGGGAAAGAGGTTGCTAACTCAATGCCGGCCTGTGTTCGCGTTATAAAGTTCGTTTTCCGTTAGATTCTTTTGTTTTGTTTTGTTTTATTTGATGCCACAGGTGGTTTTAAAACCTGAAAATTAAAGAGCGTTCATGAATCTCACGACCAGCACCACCACCCCGCTGGATTCAAGTTATTACCGGTATCAAACTTACCCAACGCAGACGTTAAAAAAATGATTATCCAAGACATTACTAAAACTTGGTTAGAACACACATTAATATCTACAACAAAACATGTAATAACTGAAAAACTACAAACCAACCAAACTAAAAAAAAAAAAAAAAAAAAAAAAAAAAACACATTAAGCAAACTAATCAAGCATGAAGCTACAGCATAAGACAGACAGTAAAACATGGGGTGTGGTTGCACTTACCAAAAGGTAAAACAGCTGCCTATACAAAGAAAATAAAGTAAGCTGAAACGTTAACTAGAATTACTAGCCTCACTGCACTACAAACGCAAACCAGTCGATTTTATAGCTTTCCTGCTCAACCAGCACCGATGCAGAAAGGGATTCTATTGGGTAAGTGTGACACCTGGAAGAAACAGGAAAATCTGGGGGAGGGGATGGATTTGCATTTTAAAGACGAGTTTAGCATCATCTCATTCTAATTTGACTGTTTGTTTTTTTTGTTTTTTTTTTTTTTTTTTTTTTTTTTTTAAAACAACTTGTTTCCTATAAAACAAGGGCGAATCAAGCTCATAGTAAAACCTGGAAAGGGTAGACCTGCTATGCAATAGGAGTCTTCTTTCCATCCCTGGAATATTGTCATCTGTTCAACTGAGCCCAGTGGCAGACCCAAGGACCACAGTTGTTTAAACAGGAGATTTCTGGAAGTGAAAAAAAAATAAACCCCATCTAACACTTTGGAAGGTGCGAGTGTGTGGAGCACAGTGGTGAATCTCCCCTGTCCAGGGCTGATAGTTCCCACAGGGCTCCAGTAATCCCAGGCATGGGAATTGCCTTTGTCACCTCACCCTACAACTGATCTGGAGCTGCTTCTTTATTCAATACAGAGAGAAGCCCCCGAGATCAGAGACAGACCACATCTTTATCTGCAGTTATGCATTTGTGCCAGGACCCGTTTGACTAGCCTAGGGGTGTGGAACCCTGCTCCTGGAGAGACACAATCCAGCAGGCTTGCAGAGAATCTTTAAAAATCAAAAAGGGTAAAGAACTGGGAAACTATTTTAGTTCCCACCCCCATTAAGAAACTAATTAGTTCAATTACATAATTGAGAACACAGACAGAATGAAAATCACAAGACCCTTCAAGGCTCTCCAGGCCCAAGGTTGTCCACCCCTGGGCTAGCCCTTTATTTCCATTGCCTTTCACAATGGAAGCAGGTCTTTGAAGTCTTGTCTGCACCTTTGGGACCCAGTTCTAGCCTGGCGGACAGCACAGCTACGTTACCACACACACCATGAGAGCAGCCTTGGAAAGAGCATCTGCGCTGGTTCAGTCAACTCTGCAAGCAGACACTACACACGACCAAGTCGTGCATCAGCATACGTCAAGCAGCTTCTTTGGTCAGCTTTAGTTTGTCTTGCAGGTCGGTTATCCCGTCGCTGCCTCTTATTTGCATGTGCTCTCAACTCGCATTAGATCACAAAATCCCCCCCCCCCCCCCCCCTTTAAGAAAGCTTAAGAAAGGGAGGATGGGATATGCAAGTACAGTTCAAAACATTTTATTACAACATTTCATTATGCATTAAAGCCGGAAGAGACATTAGTGTTGAGCAGCTATTTCATTTTTTGACACTGAACGAAACTAAGTTTAACCATTAAAATTGCAACAATTGTAACAGACAAAAACCTAGGATGGACTGGGAGTGGTGCTATAAAGAGAACATTGCAAAACAGAGCAATGAGGTAGTAGGGGCTACAGTCCCAATATTTAAAAAAAAAAAAAAAAAAAAAAAAAAAAAAAACACACAATTAAAAACCAGACGGCTGTCGAAATGGACAAGGAAAATAATAAAAAAACCCACAGGAACAAGTTGAGCTCTCAATGAACAAAAGACAAACTAATTACAAAGAACTTAAAGGTCACTTTAAAATCAAAATCTTAAAACCAGACTAGTGGAGGTGCAACCCATTGGAATTCAGAACAAATCTAAAAATAACCATTTGCTATTTAAATTAAAAAAAAAAAAAAAAAAAAAAAAAAAACACACAAACACGACCTACACAGAAGACAGATGTGTTGGCACACCCAGGCTGAGCTAACAGAAACATTCAGAACAGGTCCTACAATAAAAACACAGATCCCTGAAGAGCCACTGCCGGCCCTGTGCTGGATGGAGGGAGTCAGGCTGCATCCTGCTCCCCGCTCTCGTTCAGGACGCAGGTGCGGATAATGGCATCAGTCACTGCGTACGGGTCGCAGTTGGCGGAGGGGCGGCGATCCTCGAAGTAGCCGCAGCCGTCCTGCCCAACCTGCCGCGGGATCCGGATGCTGGCCCCTCGGTTGGCCACGCCTGCGGAGAAGTCATGGATGCTGGAGGTCTCGTGGAAGCCTGTCAGTCTGCGGGAGTTGTCAGCCCCTCCCTTGGGGTCGTAAGCCTTGATGTGGAAGGTGTGCCTCTTGCCGAGCCGCTCAATGGCTTCTTCAATGTGCCTGAGAGAGACAGGCATGGTTAGAGGCTGGAGAGACAGGCATGGTTAGAGGCTGGAGAGACAGGCATGGTTAGAGGCTGGAGAGACACGGTGGCTCGGCAAACGGTACTTTAAAAAGACAACTGAATAAATACCGTTGCATAACCTCCAGTTATGCATATGCAATTTCCTTCTGTATGCAAGACACTCCAAATACATTCACTCAATTTGAGATTTATTTTCACAAAAACATAAAAGGAATTTATCCACCAAGTCCACCACTCAAAACAGCCGTTTCCAAGAAGACATGCAGATCTTTTACAGAGCAGGACTACTCTCCTGGGGTTGCCTGCACCCTGACAAAATACCTCCATCAGGTTAGAAAAATGTACAGTCATAAACCAAACAGGTGTTTCTTATAAACAGCATGTACTTAATAGGAGCTCTGAAAAGGACAGAGGCAGGCAGCCACACGGCACTACCGGGTATGAAGAATGTTTTAAGCATCAACGGTCCAAGGTAGACGCGACTTCCGAAACAAGGGAAACTGTTCTATTGTTTGTCACTTGCTGGATAGGGTCTAGTACCACGATGACAGCCTGATAGTTACAGAACAGCTTCTCTCCAGGTTGTCAGGTAGAGTACCCTGGAGTGATTTGAACGGGGGAAGCACAGCCAATGCCGTTGTTACACTCAGATCCACACTGTAACCCTCCAGTCCTTTACAGTAGCTACAGCACTCACTGGAGTCCGCCCTTGTTCCTCATGGCCTCTGTGCTGAAGTTGGTGTGGCAGCCCGCTCCATTCCAGTTGCCGGTGATGGGTTTGGGATCCAGCGTGGCGACCACCCCGAAATCCTCGCACACCCGGTGCAGCAGGAACCGCGCCATCCAGAGGTGATCCCCCACATCTATACCTTCACAGGGGCCCACCTGGAACTCCCACTGAAACCGAGAGACACTCAATTATAACAGGAGTGCAGGACTGCTGCTGGGCTAGGCGTAGCTCTTCAGAAAGGATACAAGGGAAGCAGAAGTGTTCATGTCTGTGCACTAAGGTTAATAGACAGGATACAACACGTTTAAACTTTAGTTTGGCACGAGACCCCTTCATGTAACCATCTTAAAACAGAAAAGTGCAACTGGAAGTGCCAAACAGCCTCTAGAGGTTAAGCAAAAAGAGGAAAGAATGCAAACCTGTATTGCAAGGTGCAGAGCACATCCTCAATATCAGCTCAAGCAATAGTCTTTTGGGGCCACCCTGCACATCAGTATGGGTTAGCAGTGGAAGGCAGCTACAGCCGATTTCAGCCCCCTTCCCCCGGAGCCCGATCCCTCCATTTTACACTTGCAAGCTGAAGTTTCAGTCGACAATTCAAAAGCAGAAACAGGCACACTTACCTGGGACGGCATGACCTCTGCATTGGTGCCAGCTATCTTGACCCCGGCGTACATACAGGCCTTGTAGTGCGACTCCACGACGTCTCTCCCATACACTTTGTCAGCTCCCACTCCACAGTAATAAGGACCTGTAGGAGAGCAGGCACGTGAGAGAATCCGCCATGGATACAACCAGCACACCGTCAGCACCATGGAAACACATCGGCACAGCATGTAAACAGCATCACCAGCACACCCAGGAATAGCTGTTATAACCAGGCTTCCTTAAAGGGCTTTCGATAGCTCAGCCAACAAGAGATCTGAACTGCTGTAGAGCGTGAAGGAGGTGTGAACACAAACACCACTGTACATCTAACAGTAAACTGCTGTTACAAAACCAGATTAATAAAACACCTACAATGAAACATTAGACACAAGGTAGCTAGACTATTAAAAAAAAAAGTCAGGTTATTTTTAAAGGACTGAATGCGAGAGTCCCAATGCAAATTTACACAGTTCAAAAAAGGATCAGCTTACCCTGGGGCCCAGGGAAGCCATTCTGGGGCCAGCCGTAGGGGTGCTTGTTAATGCCCAGCAGGGTGTACTCCTGTTCCATCCCGAACCAGGGGTGTGTGTCTGTAGCCTGATCCATCGCCTGCTTACACTTCATCCGCAGGTTAGTCTCTGTGGGGAAACAGAAGATACACACAGGGATCATGGATCTGTCTCTGTCTGAGCACAACGTGGAGCTACAGCCACTAGACACCTTAGTCCTTTTAACATGCAGTGGTCACCACTAAAATACAGCCAGTCTATCAATGAGCTGTCAAAGAGAGGTTTGTCACCACATTCAGCATCTTTACTAAAGACAGTACACTGCTGAACGTACAACACACAGGTCTTCAGTAGCTCAAAGCTCACTTTTAGAGCTATAAACCCATTTAGCAGATTATAGTACCTACAGTAACAGCACACTAGAGGAGAGAGTTTTCTGATGAAGACTCGAGTTTAAAACCTCTGCAAATGTCTCACACGGTACCTGCGGGCTTCCTGTTGTACTTGAGCACCTCACACAGCACCAGCTTGTTGGGATCCAGGACGAAGGGGTCTCTGAACATGCACACAGGGACCAGGTACATGTCGCTGTTCGAACCCTCAGCCTGGTAGGTGCTGGAGCCATCGAAATTCCACTCGGGAATATCTGGGAAGAGGAGAACCCAAAGGAGATCAGAAAACAGGCAGAACTTTTTAAAAAGGTCTTCAAATCAAAATGTCAGACAAAGACGTTTTCATTCCTGAATTCAGCACTGGAGTTGCATAGCTAAGGATTTTTTTTTTTTATCAAAGTGTTTAACATGCTTACCGGGGGACCCTCCCTTCATGTAGAGATTGTTTCTGTCAGTGTTAATTCAGGATAGACAAGATCAACAGATATGCAGCAATATAGCAAGAGTCTAAACTGGGTTTTAAACACTGGTTAGCACTCAAGCATTTCCGTGAAATGCAGCACCAGACACTGCTTGGACTGTCACTCTGCATGCAAGGCTTTTTGATAACCACTTGAGGTACACAAGGAATTCCAAGACTCAAGCATTCCGAGCAGGAAACAGTTTGGATGACCAGATCCAACCCATCAGTACATTTTATACCTTGTTCTAGGACCTCGTTCCAAAAAAGAAATCACTATTTTTTTTTTTAAACTTGTGGGTCACACGTCCCTTGCACCTTAAAGTTGCAGCCTAGTGTGCAGATGACTTTGCTAGTGTACAGGAGAGATCGGAGGCGCTCCCCCCATTCCTCACCTTCAAGGACCTTGGGCTCACTGTCCAGCGTTCTGGTTTTGCAGCGGAGACCCTCCCCGGTGCCGTCGATCCACACGTACGTGACCTGCACCCGGTCCCCCTGCGGCAGCTTCATGTACTGATCCCGCACGCCCTTGTTCAGCAGGGAGCTCTCAGACACGGACAGAGACATCGCCAGACTTGCAGGACAAGAGATTTAAAACACGCTGCAATACACTGAACACCTGGAGATTTGAAAAGCTGAATCAGACAGCAATGATGTCACAAAGTTAACAGGGTAAGAACTCCCAAGAACAAGAGTTGTTTTCATCATAGTCTGAAAGAGCAGAGGCTCCTTGGAGGAGGCATGGGAGACGGTGCCTCCCCAAAATGATCATAACCTTCTTACGAATATAGTATGATGATGATTATACCAACACCTTAAATTCACACGATGCAGTCAGGCAGGGACAAGGCTCTTAGTTTTTCTCCAATAGAAGTTGCCAACTGTCACCTGACCCTAAAAACTGTTTTTTACTGCAAGGTTGTATGTGGATTGTGACTTTGCAGTATCTTTCTACATTACCTATTTCGATAGCCCATTTCCGCCAGTCTATTACAACGCGTGTGTGTTCAGTCTGTGGTACTTGCTTTATCGTTTTGTGCGACTTGTTTGCCCATTGATGTCATGGTCTACCACAAGATGTCATATTTAAAAATGTTTGTTTTGCATCACCAGTTTCACAGCTTTGATTGGATTTGTACATTTAAAAAAACAAAACAAAACAGCGGCCACGGATAGGAGGATACATGAGACCGAGCACACAGATTAGTGGTGTGAATATGCAGTTCACGTTATTCGCGACTCCTCTCCAGTTCACACTGACTGTTTAATTCGTCTCGACCCGAAGGGTCGCCACCTCTACCTGGGCAGCACACGTGATCACATGACCGTCCCGTTCCGTGAAACAAGCCACTAACTAAATGGAGGTCTGCTTGAACTACAAACACTGTCGCATATCCCAATGAGACTAGAGCCTAAATGCAGGTCTGCTTGAACTACAAACACTGTCGCTTATCCCAATGAGACTAGAGCCTAAATGCAGGTCTGCTTGAACTACAAACACTGTCGCATATCCGAATGAGACTAGAGCCTAAATGCAGGTCTGCTTGAACTACAAACACTGTCGCATATCCCAATGAGACTAGAGCCTAAATGCAGGTCTGCTTGAACTACAAACACTGTCGCTTATCCAAATGAGACTAGAGCCTAAATGCAGGTCTGCTTGAACTACAAACACTGTCGCATATCCCAATGAGACTAGAGCCTAAATGGAGGTCTGCTTGAACTACAAACACTGTCGCTTATCCAAATGAGACTAGAGCCTAAATGGAGGTCTGCTTGAACTACAAACACTGTCGCATATCCCAATGAGACTAGAGCCTAAATGCAGGTCTGCTTGAACTACAAACACTGTCGCTTATCCGAATGAGACTAGAGCCTAAATGCAGGTCTGCTTGAACTACAAACACTGTCGCTTATCCGAATGAGACTAGAGCCTAAATGCAGGTCTGCTTGAACTACAAACACTGTCGCTTATCCGAATGAGACTAGAGCCTAAATGCAGGTCTGCTTGAACTACAAACACTGTCGCTTATCCGAATGAGACTAGAGCCCCGGCTCTGAATTTCACTGCTGCTACTCCTCCTCTGTGCATTTGCATTAATTCAAGCTATAACCCTCCCCCTCCTCGATAAACATTTCTTTAAATTATTACCGATGTAATGACGTCAAACTGCTTTATTTATTGTCACCCACACATATAGTGTGTGTGTGTGTATATATATATATATATACATATACACACACACACACACACACACACACACACACACACACACACACACACATATACACACACACACACACACACACACACACACACAGTTTTAAAACTAAAGTTGTGAGTCTAAAAACAGTTTTTTTATACAACTAGTGTATAATCAATTATTAAAAGCCGTTTACTCGTTAAAATGAACGGCAGACCGTAGTTTGTTAACTGTTCGATGGCACTGGTGATTTTCATTACATTTTAGAGAGTTCATGAAATCTCATGATAACCACGCTGGACGGTTTCAAGCTAACCCAACGAAAACCTTTAAAAAAAATTAAAAAAAAAGATTAAAATCAAACAAATGTATTACTAGAACCGGAATTAGTATCTATCTATCTCTCTCTAATGAGTTAGCACAATATTACAAAGCAGTTACGACTTACCTACCCAAGGTAAACCCAGGTAGCACCAACAAGGCAGCTGCTCCGCTTGCTCTCAACTCGCTACAGACACGCACCGCAGCCGCGCTGATGCGCTTCCATTTATCTTCCTGCTCGACCGGTCTGACGCAACAAGGGATTGCATTGGGTAAAGCTACACCCGGGACCGGGCGGGGCTGCGGCGCCGACATCAGCACATTAACTAATTATCAATCAGCACCGCCGGACCGTCCCAACTGGTTTAAATTGGCTTCAAAACAAACACGCGTACACCGGTTTATATACAGTCTAGATTTTCGTATGAGCTTAACACGCAGCCTACAGCACTCAATATTCCCAGGTGGTCTCCCATCCAAGTACTGGCCAAGCCCAACATTGCTTTGCTTAAGCATTGCATGGTAAGTTCGCTTTGAAGAGCTTTTTGCCGTCGGAGACATTGCCCAGGGGTCACTACAAGGAAGAAGCTCTTCTTGACCCCCACCGATACACACACACACACACACACACACACTGGAATAGAGAATTGCGCATACGTTTTCATTATATATATATATATATATATATATATATATATATATATATATATATATATATAGACACACACATACATATATATATATATATATATATATATATATATACATACACATATGCATATTTTTCGCGTTTTCTTAGAACTAAATTAAACCCTTGCAATTGTTATTTTCATTTGTGAATGCCTTTTCCGTGTAGGGTACCTGAGCTTGTTATTGCCTGAACACACTGTGAATAATCAAGCTCCTATTAAAACCTGGAACGCGTGAAACTGTGAAACCTTTATTTCCACCATTGGAATATTGGGGTCTATTCAATTAAGCACAGTGGCAGAGCTAAATACCAGAAGGGGACTTTGAAATACAGTCCATCTAATACACTGTGGGCTTTATTAATGGTGATTCTCCCCTGTCCAGGGCTGATAGTTCCCACAGGGCTCCAGTAATCCAAGACGTGGCCACCTCACTCTACAACTGATCTAAGATCCAGCGAGACCACATCTTTATCTGCGGGAATGCATGTGTGCCAGGACCTGTTTGACTAGCCCAGGGGTGTGGAACCCTGCTCCTGGAGAGACACAATCCAGCAGGTTTTCTGAGACTCTTGAACTCATCAATGGCCAGAGACCTGGAAAAAAAACAAACTGTGCAAGTAGTTGGTTCGATGAAGTAATCGAGAACTCGGACTGGAACCGGAAGACACAGCGCGGCTCTTCGGCACCTTAGTGGGGAACAGCAATTACAAAATCGGGATCACTGTTCTCCAGATTTAAAAAAAAAAAAAAAAAAACAACCCAACCTCAGGACAGTTTCTGAATATTTTGTGGCCGTATATCAATGCTAGTCTGTTTTTTAAAAACCTCTGCCCCCGTGTCGTACAAAGAGCGAATGGGAACCCAACGCATGAGTGGTTGATGCGTTCACAGGAGCAGAACTCAAAAACTCAAAGAGTGTAATGAAGTGTGAGCCTGTTTCACGTGTTCAGATCCACTGTGGTTTCGCTGCTATACACAGCAGGTGACAGAAAAGTGCTTGATGTGTGTGCTGATCTCGCTGACAGCTCTGCGTTATTGCAGCATCTCTCAATCAGCTGTTTTTATGGAAGCACCGGTAACTGCAGACACGGTGGAAATCCAGCTCTTTCCTTAACATGTGCATTAATTAAAAGTGCTTTGCAGAGACAGCAACAAGAACGAACAAGACCCTGCCACTGGGCACGGAAACAAGAAATACAAACCCAAAATACAACTACCCAAAATACAACTAATGCTTGATAGAAATTTACAGTAAGCCCTCTCCCCATCCACACCCCTCTCCCCATCCACCCCTCTCCTCATTCACACCCTCTCCCCATCCACAGCCTCTCATTCACACCCCTCTCTTCATTTGCTGTAGTACAATTAAACAGTTAAGGCTGGTTTCACAGACCCCAGGTATCACTGATCTTGGATTGCCATCCCTAAAGGAACACCAGGCATGCCAACAGGACTAGTGCTAATCTGGGTCTGTGAAGCCAGCCAATAATCTCACAAAACAAGTAACCAGGGCTCAAAAGCACGCACACGTTCCACATTTCTGGCAACCCTGCTGACCTTCCCAGCGACAAACCCTAAGAGGTGACGTCATCCCCTCAGCAGCTCTGGTATTCAAATGGAATATCATGTTGCCAACACAGAAATGCACAGACCTGACTCCACACCTTCGCTTAGCGACATTTCAAAATGTCAATTAAGCATTGATACTCGTAACGCCCTTCTCAGCTGCTTCCAAAGCGTGTTCTCGAACCTCAGAAAATTAACATTTAAAATACAAAATAAGACAATGATGCTCAAAGCTCCTTGTAAGAGAATGCCTGTGGTTGTGGCTAATTAGAGGAACAATGGAAATTCCCCACATAGCTACCAGTAGTGTGGAGGGTGCAGACCTGGAAAAGTCCCAACACTGTGCAGCATAGCTCAGCTTGTGCAAGGCTGCATTCACCAGACTTTGCTACAGTGCACGGGAGGTTTCAACATGCTTTCACACCCCAGGACTTCATCGCTGTGCTTCTACCAGACTCACCACAGGAAACCTTTACAAGGCAGGACCTAGGAGGCGGATCAAGTCTGTCATTTTTCAGGCCATAGTTGTGTGGCTGGTTTTTACAGACCAGCACCAATTTTGGATTGCCTAACGTTAATTTAGGACAGAGAAATTAATGCTAACCGGGGTCTGTGGAAGCAGTCTTTGCAGATTATATAGTGGATTTAAAGCTGCTCTGATCTGCAGTAATGTTACCCATGTCTCAGGCTGTCATGATTATTTATTATTTTATTTAATGTTAAGTGATATTATATATATATATATATATATATATATATATATATATATACAGTATACGTATATTATGCATAGGGTCAGTCCACACCTGATGCCAACAGCGTACACTGCTTACACATTTTACAATAACATTGACTTGCAGTCCCTCTGGTAGTGCTCTCGATTGCCAGAGGCTGCAATCAAAGCAAGCGTTTGCCCCAGAAGGTGAATAAACATTAAGCTGTGAGCCTTCAAGCCTCCTAGAGCGCTACAGTGCCGGCCCTGGAAGTCATGCTCTGGCTCGTGCTGTCCATCCCCCTTGCAGCCGCGGGCCTGTGAAAGCGGAACCCGATCCTGTTCAGAGAGCCCCTGAAGGTCTTGTTGAATTTCTCTGACCCGAAGCAGTATATCATGGGATCCAGGCAGCAGTTGGCTCCAGCTAGAGTCCAGGATATGTAGTAAGCGCTCTCCACCTGGGTGAGCAGTGCACAGGCGCTGGGGAAGAACTTCTTCACCACAACCCCGAGGGTGCGTGCCACGTGCAGGGGCGTGAAACAGGCTACGAAGATGCTCATGCAGACAGCGATCATCTTCAGGGACTTGCTCTTGATGACCTTCCCCTTGAGGGTGTTGGTTTTCATCTTGGAGACGGAGGAAACCAGGAGGCTGTAGCAGGTGACGGAGATCGCGAAGGGGAGCAGGAACCCAGGGACCAGAAGAACAAAGTTCATGACGAAATAGACGCCGGTCAGCTGGTCCTGGTGGATGCTCAGGCACTTGATGCGGTTGCCCACCTCGCTGGTCTCCAGGATGAAGAACAAGGCCATGCCTTTGATGGAGAGGAAGAACCACACGCCCAGGCAGAGCTTGTGAACGAAGTCTTTGCTCTTCATCCGGGACACCCTGGTGTAGTGCACCACGGCCACGTACCGGTGCACACTGATCAGCATGAGGAAGTAGATGCTGCTGTACAGGTGGGTACTGAGGAAGAACGCTTTGAGTTGACACAGAAACTGTCCGAAGGGCCAGTGGCTGCCCAGGGAGTAGTAGATTGCCATGAACGGGGCAGCTGGGATGACCATGGCGTCGCTGAGGACCAGGTGGAACTGGAGGATCATTCCTGAGTTCCAGTGCGGGATACGGAACCAGAAGATCCACAGGCTGGCGCTGTTGAGGATGAAGCCGCCCAGGAAGACCAGGACCAGGAAGACCGGGATAATAATGGACTGAGGCTCGGCAGGGCACGGAGAGGTGCCGTTGACATGGAGGAGGCTGCTGTTGTTCATGGTTTATTGCGGACAGAGTGAGGAGGGAGGAATGAGTTTTTATCACCTAGAAGAGGAAAAAATACCAGTGTTCTGTGAACTTTTGGATTAAACTTTTCCTTCAATTGCAATTAAGGCTGATATTTATTCCCCTGTCATTTTATACATTATATTGTAATGGAATTATTGCATAGCACAAAGTGAAAGTACAATTAAAGGGACTAATATTTACAATGTTTCATACTTTTCCATGAACCACATCATAAAGGAGTGACAGTTAGAATCCTGATTGTGATGACATCTCCATATATATATATATATATATATATATATATATATATATATATATATATATATATATATATATATATATATATATATATATATCCTAATATCCTAATATGCAGTATTGAATGATAAACTCACCACACCCTTTACATTAATATTCCTCAAACTGGATCAGTGAGATTTACACAGAGCGGTAGTCTTATTTAAAGATTTACAAGAAAAAGAGCATGACCTCAAGAGACAATGAAAGACACTGATGCAGGATTTCCTGTCAGTGAGACATTAAAACACAAATAGAAGAGGGCTTGAGCATGCAGAGAGAAGCAGCAGGAGGCCAGCATTTCAGCCAGAGCCTTCCTCAGTGCACACACGCCTGTCCACCAGCCCTAGTGTCTTATAGTTCTGCCTTCCGTCTCATGAAGCTTGAGCGAGACAGCTTGCAACGAGCACAGCAGCGCTGGCTGAAGGGGTTACTGCTCAGCTCAGTTGCTGTAGTTCTTTGTGAATGCAAACTACTGTTCAAAGCTGTTGATGGTGAACCAATATCTGTGCTTCATATCAGTATCTTAAAGACTCTTTTCATACTGAAATATCGTTTTTAATGTTATTTGCATCAGTGCCTCGACCGCATGTTTCTGTCAGTGTAATCACTATTTTAACATGGCTTGGATTATCTGCTCCAGCAACACATGAAATCAGAGCAAAGACAAGTCGGAAATGCACACTGAAATTAACCAGCAAATTCAATTCCAGCAGCTCGGGAAAATCCACTAACTTATATTCAACATCTGTAATTATTAAAAATAAATAATCACAAAAAACACACAGAAATCTATGGGTACATCTACTGTGCAGATCATTTTTTGCATTGAAAAATCCCCAGTGTCTACATTTGTATATCCTACACACTCACTCTTTAGTTTAACGGAGCTGCAATGCACTTACCTGCTGCTGTGTGAGGGGAGCAGATCTTCACAGCTCTGCTCCAAACTGCATAGGAAGCAATGTGGGTCTGAGGGTTTTAATAACTCTGCATGCTTCCAACCCTCCCTTTAAGAGAACCGAGATCTTATCTGCTGTGAAACTGTCTTTAGAAAGGAAGCAGCGCGTTTTCATATTGGCTACTTCAATGCAAGTTCCCTTTTCTCAGGCTGCACGACTATATTTATTATGTCTTGTGTTGGCATGCAGTTATTTGTTAAAAAAAAAAAAAAAAAAAAATCTTTGTTAGAAATCTGTACCAAGCAGAATGGATTTTTGAATCGTTTTTCTCTGCAGTTTTTCCTGGTTTACACACATTTAAAATCATGTAAAGAGTGTCTGAGCATTGCCTGTGTCAGGTCAGTTTGAAACAATATTCTTCTTGTGGTATTAAAGCATTGAGGCACAAGCCTAACTGAGACAGGCATTTCACTTGCTTGTCTCACACAATGTAATCCACAGTTTGAATTCAAGTGTGTAGGTATATGTTGAAATAAAATGGTCATTGAAAAACACAGACTGACAGTGCTCTATTCTATATTCTAAACTGACAGAGCTCTGTTCTATATTCTAAACTGACAGTGCTCTGTTCTATATTCTAAATTGACAGTGCTCTGTTCTATATTCTAAACTAACAGTGCTCTGTTCTATATTCTAAATTGACAGTGCTCTGTTCTATATTCTAAATTGACAGTGCTCTGTTCTATATTCTAAATTGACAGCGCTCTGTTCTATATTCTAAACTGACAGCGCTCTGTTCTATATTCTAAACTGGCAGTGCTCTGTTCAATATTCAAACAAATGATGCTGAAACTGATCTACCAAGCTGCTTTAACAGAGATATCTTCAAATATTTAGAGATATCTCTAAATGAATTTGAGATATCTCTAAATGATAATTTGGCTTGCCATACTGTAACAGGGAAAGTGAAACAATGTACACTAAGGGTGAGGATTTCTTCTATTTTAAACACATCTATTGAATATAAACAATAACAACTAGTTGTCATGCCATCAAACACTTATAAATACCTCCAATGTTTTGATTCAAACACAGGCTCCCTTGAGAAAGACATGTACAACATATCGAAACGTTGGGCAGCTGGCTCTTTGAGCTATATATATATAGTTATATATATAGTTCACCATGCTAGTTTTAGCCCCACCTGGAGTGGAGTGGGTTAAGTATCTGGTATCTAGTGCATCCAGAGCATTCCAAGCACATGTGTAACTTTCAGCTAGTTTTATTCGATGCCCATTTCCATTGGACGAGTGAGATAGCAGGTGTTACCTGAGCAGTGCCGGCGCTAGGATTTACCGATAGAGAGACTTCACACAAGACAGACTGTCACCTTGAAAGAATGTTCCAGTTCGGGTTCACTTGCAATCACACACACACACACACACACACAGGTGTTATTAATAGCAGCCGTGTTTAATATTACAATGAAATCACACCCACAGTAATGCTGCAAAGCCTGTTTGTGCCGATGCAGGTTTTCAGAGCCTGACGATGATCTCTAGTTTCACTGTTTGTTTTGTTTGCTTTTAAGAACAGAGCCCGAGCCTGTGCTCTATAGAGTTGGGTTCTTCCAAGGGTCTAACTGCAGTCTGTGACCTACAGCGCAGGAAGCGACGAGCGCTACCACCGGCCAGTTGCACAAAAACAACAACAACCTTTCGATCAACGGTCACTGAGAGATGCACAAATCAGCTGAACACACCAGCATGATTTCATGAGATACAACATTTCCAAAGGATGTTTCATGCATCAGGATTCTGTGGTGTTGTAACAAAGATATCTACACACTCTGCAGTCGTCTGTCATACTCTGTCGTCTCCAGAGCCCCTGTGAGAACAGCACAGCAAAACGATGAGTCCTTTGGGGTTAATTACGGGAACGCAAACAGAACAAAAAAAACGAATGATGGGCCCGATGGAAAGCAGCCTTTCCTCTCAAGTAACCCCCATGCCAGTATCTTCAGTCTCTCCAGAGCCGCTGCCCCCCTCTCTCTCTCAGGCTTTCCTTACGATCCTGCCACCTTTCCTCCAGTCCCGTGGTCTCTCTGTCTTGGTGGGCTGCCTGGTGAATCTCGGGGTCCCCCGGATAGCTGGCCTAAACCAGGTACAAAAACGCGCAATTAGCGTATTTACAATACTGTACATTCAGATATAGAGATACACGTTGAATATCTGAGTGTACAAGGGAGGTATTGTATGTCGGAGTGAACGCGTTTTCAAATGACGCCACTTCTTGTTTTGCTACCTTTGATGAGTTTTTCTAACTCAAAGAAAATGGGGTGTACAATGATTTCTAATTATGTGGCAGTCCAAAGCTATAACACAGTGTTGTATGTATTTTTAAGGTAAATTTACCCGAACATTGACTTAATAAAACGGCATTTGTAGATTAATTCTAGCGTATATTTCTGTATTATTAAAAGGCACAATTTTAAAAAGGTACAAAAGTATATTTTGCACTAATATTGAACAACTTTCACCGTAAAAAATGCCAATATTAAGTTACATTTACGTTAAAAAACATGATATTTGTTTAGTGTAGTCATTGTATGTAACCCATCCACTTCCTTCATTGTGAAGTACGGTTACGATACAGTCATTTCTTCAGAGCACGTACACGTTTAATTGGGTTTCAGTGATCAAATGTAACCCACATTGTAAATATTTGATGCGATGCAGCCAACCCACTCGTGGACACCCACTCTGACCCCTGGTGGAGTGGATGCCAGCTTGCATTCTACAGCGCCCACTATCACATACAATATCTGTATGAGAGAAGGCGTGTACGCACATCATTTAACAGCACGCATTGATGAGAACACAGCCATCTTCGGGACTGAAAGAAACCCAAACTAGATCTAAATAATGACAGCTTCCCCTTCAAATGCAAAGAGGGCTGGCAGACTTCAGCAGCGACGATTACCCGTGCCAGCCTTGGACAGCTGCTGCGAGGAACAGATGCACCCGTAAATACCTCGCTATACCTTCCAGCGCAAGACCTGGACAGGTGTGTTCTAATATTCATGAGACTAACCACCAATCCAGCACACTGTCGAACGAATGGTGATCAGAATGTGACACATGCAATATTCAACTCAGTGCTGTTCTGGGCTACCGGCTTCTATAACACAGCGGACTACCACACGTTACAAAAACACTGCACACCTAGAGAACACCTTTCAGAAAGCCAGTCCGGTCTAATAACAACAACAACAACGACGACAATAATAATAATAATAATAATAACAAGAAAAATAATAATAATAATAATAATAATAATAATAATAATAATAATAATAATAATAATAATAATAATAATAATAATAATAAAATAATAACAATAAATAATAATAATAATAAAATAATAAATAATAATAATAATAATAATAATAATAATAATAATAATAATAATAATAATAATAATAATAATAATAATAATAATAATAATAATAATAATAATAATAGTCTGCCCGGCTTCAGCAGCGCTGCAATCCGGCGGAGCCGCTGTTCGCAGTATCCTGCTTACCCAGATGTCCACACTGGGCCGGGCTGTTTTTTCGGCTTGGTCGCCTGTCTCTGGCGTTCCATCAATCCGCACACCAGGTCGTGGATTATCATCACGTAGAGCAGAAAGATGAGAAAGACCGGATCCATCCTGCGCGCTGCGGAGGAGTGTGCAGCAGCGACGGGTACTGAATGCATTGAGGGGACAAACAGACAGGGAGAGCGGGGAGAAGAGGGTGGAGAGGGGGACTAGGTCTTGTGAAAACCCCGCGGTGTACTAGCTATACCACAGAAGCCACTGCCAAAGTTAAATCTTTTGGTCTAAAATCCTTTTCAATCTCTCCGAGGTTTTCCAATTGAAAGTATAACCGGTGTAAGGTATCCCCGGGGGTTTGGTGTCTGGCTGGCTCGCTCGTTGGCACGCAGCGCAGATACAACATCTGCGCTCAGAGTCGGACCACACAGGCTTGTCAGAGATGCGCAACGTTAACAGCGCGTCCACAGAGCTGCATCGTCTATGCCTTCGTGATTGTTCATTTCTCAGCGTGTACACTTAATAATAGAAGAACTGGATTATTGCATTTAATGAAAAACAAACTTATGCATATCGGCCTATATAGACATACATTCATCTCTTATATAGCATTACAAACATGTGTGGGAGTAATGAGATATGTGACGTAGCAGGCTAGTGCTTTTATTTTTCCTGCTAGTGTTTAAAGCGTAATTAATGGACAGAGCAGTTGAAGCCGAGGGCAGTAACAGCATAGTGTAATGCTATCTATAACGAACCAGAATGAGAGAGAGAGAGAAACCCAAGCACGTAAACAGACTGGATGATAAAAAAGAGGATGTTGCCATGGTGACACAAGTTGTTAACAGCATGGAATAAAAGACACGAATTCACTTTTTGCAATTTCATCTGCTGTAGAAGTTCAATTCACTTCATTATTCTACACCGCGTTCACTTCGCTCATAGCTCGAGGTTACACACATTCCCCCAAACGCTTCTCTCCAGCTAAACGTGTTAATTGAATAACGCATTTCACCCGTGATTACATTTTAAAACGCACTAGCAGCCGCAGCGAGTCTATTCTCCTGAGTGTGGACCGGTCTAGTCAGAGAGCTGCCAGCCAGCGCCTCAGCGTGGGCATGTGTCAGACCGGTAGACATCGAGCAGGTGTGAATGCAACTGGTCTAGAAGCAGTAACGTGTCACTACGATCACTCCACAGCACAACAGGGGCTATTTAAAATAGCACCCACAGGAATGCTACAAGGAGCCTCCACATTGTGTCCTCCAGTCAAATACAACAACTGCCTCAAGTCTGCTGGTTTTTAGTTAGTTTTTTTTTGGTTTGTTTGTTTGTTTTGTGCACAACATCAAAACGACACAAAGCAATGGTTTGCAATGACGCGCCGCGGGAGCTGTTTGTGGTGCTGAATGACGTAGCGTGCCCCGAGAGCACTGGAGTTCCAGTCCGGTCTCCATGGATACCAGCCACGCTGTGTATTCAGCCATTCCAAAATATTAAAATCAATTGAATTGAACAAAACAAACCCAAAAACACTCGTCGCGGTGCGAGAGGAGGAAATATACTAGGTGTAATATACTGTATAGAAATGGCATTGTTTTCAACCACCAAAAGCGAATAAGCAATAGATTAAACATTTCATGAAACAAAATGGTGCTTTACATTCAGCATAATGCGTTATTTTAAGCTGAACGCGCTGTTGTCAATTGAACTAATTTGGGTTTGAATTCGACGCTTGTTGGGACATTTTATTGAGTACAGTACGTTTAATTTGTCTCCTCTTATTTTCTGTTCAGCCATGTCTCTCCTCTCCAGAAAGCGGCTTTGCAGCCATGTACCGCTATAAAAGCGCTTCTGTGCTGGCCACGCCGACGCCTCTCACCAGCCCGTCTTTGGACAGGATCCAGTGCATCGGCGAGACAATAAAAGCGCCCAGCCAGCGGCGGAGGAGGGATCGAACAACCCCGCCGCGACACGCCTCCGCACACAGAACCAGGTGCAGACGCAGAAGCATCCGACCCGTCCCCATAGCACGGGCACTTCAAACTGCGAATGCCCTAGCACACCAACATGAAAGCTGCATTCACACCATATACAGTAGACCCTGATATTGGTGCGATACAACCAGCTGACATGTCTTTGCATTAGATGGGAATTACTTGACATTAAATATACTTTAAATACAATTATAATTAAAATAAGAACATTTATTGATTTATTTTAAATCACAGCAATTATTCCATAGAAGAAGACCGATCCTTTCTCAAGTGTCTAAAAGTGACTCCAAAGGAGAGGATTCTGCTGAAGAGGACCTGAACCCAAGGTAAAAAAGCAAGCCAATTTAATAGAGGGTGTCCCTCGAGTCTGGAGTCACAGGCAATATCACCTATGATGGCACGGTCCCTAGTGACTGTCGGCACCACACGTCAAAATGATCTGGACGTGTTCCCCTTTGTCAAAGACATTTCACACCTGAAAGAGAGGCAGTCAATATTACTAGTTAATGTCTATGGCACCTGTTTTATGGGACACCCATGAGTTCTGGTATCCTGCACCAATATTTCAAACAATGGAAAGGCTTCCAGGCCATTGTAGAGTTACTGTACACAACTTTTATAATGCACCGACTGCCTGAATATGAATCATTTGTACCCGGTCCTGTGTGTGTTGCCCTTGCAGGATTGCGCTCCAGAATGCCACCCAGCGGTGGGCATATGTGAAAGAGAAGGGTGCCAGTGTCCCACCTGCCATTTTCTGCATAGAACAGAAGCCTAAACCATCGCTGACCACCCCAGAGCAGACCAGGGAACCGGTGCCAGAAGACTGCTGTCGGAACACCTGCACTACAAGGAAAAAAAACAAAGAGGCTTTCAAAAACATTCAGGTGAAACCCATGGATCCAGGCAGCACACATTTCAAATCGCTGCCTCTCCTCTGCAACGACAAATGCCATGGCACATGCTCGGTTTCAACATTTCCCTGGTCCAATGTCATTTCTGCAGGTGGAGGGTAACGCAAAGCCAGCGCCTTCAAGCTCCAGGGACAGGTGTGTTCAGCCAGACAAGGTTGTTACAGAGCTGTGCGAGCGGAGACAGCGGATAGAGAGACACAGAGCAGCTCTGACAAAAGGCAGGGAGAGAATGCGGTAGGGCACACTTCACACTTTGAAAAACAGGACCTGCAGTAGGGTTCCGAGGGTGCATTGCCTAGCCTCTTCCGAAAGAGTCTGTTTCATCTCTCCATCGCCCTCTCCACCGCTTCAAGAGAATCTCTTCTGCTCTACCAGATCTTAGCTTGTAAAAGAGCTTCAGTTCAATTCAATGCATTTCGTCCCAGCACAGACTTGTAAATCTGTATCTATGTTGAGCATTTCTTTGTCAGTGCATTTTCTAAAGTGCGTGTTTCTATATAACAACACTGGGAGCTCACACTGCCACTCCATTTGCTACGCCCGTTTTGTAAAATAATAGAAAAGGCTGTTCAATATTGCCAATGCTGTGATTCCAGAATGTCTTTAGATCACTGCAATCCATCACAACTAAAACCCTCCTATCCTCCCTTTCTGTGTGTGTTTCAGCTGGAGACCCTTGAATTCTGTAATTGTAAGCAGCCCAAGAGTTTTACAGTGTTCCGGTAAGGCAAGCCTGTTTTTAATCTTCCCCCATACCACTTCCTTCTGCTTGTCATTGTTGTAGTACTGTACTGTTTTTAACCTACTCCCCATTCACTGTGAAGTTCCGTTTTTTTTTTTGTTTCAAAATCCTTATATATCATTTATTTGTTAAACATGCCACTGTTTATTTGGTCTTGTAAAATGTATTTTACATTTAAGTTTGTGATGCGTAGTTTTAAAACATTTGTTTGGAAGTGGTACCAGAAAGGAAATAACTTAACAGTACATTATTAAAACACTCAACTGCAGAATATGCATGTGGTATTACTAGAACAGGCAAAAGACTTCCGGATGAAATATTTGCCAAGGAATTTCCCTTTTCACAGAAGTTCATTTGAGCAATACTCTGTATTTATATGCATTGGTAAAAAGACTTCATTCCTTGAAACGCTTGCCTAAACCCTGTGAATGGGTTTTGTTTTAGTAGCATCACAAGTTCCAGGTAAACAAACGTTTCAACACATCACCACCTCCAGGGTCTCTCAGAACGTACTGTAACACTGGCAGTTTCTTTCTGAAGACTAGAATTAGTTTTTTTTTTTTTTTTTGCTAGGCAATATGTTCAGGTTGGAGAGACAGTTCCAAACCAGGGCAAAAACAGCAATGGTGTCCAACCCCTGCCCAGGGTCAAAGCGTCAGCAGCCTGCTTATCGAAACTGCCAACCCACCATGGAGCAACAGAACTGTATTAGGAGGTACAGTATGAACCCGTCAGACTGGGTTTCCTAAGGGAGCTGAACTGCATCTCTACTGCAAACTGGAGAGGCATCCCCCCCACTCACAGCAGTCACTCCCAAGTGCATGCACACTTTGGGGAAAGAGAAACAGCAGGGACCTGAAACAGTCAACTTAACTTTACAGATTTGCTGTGTTTACATTAAAATACGTTTTTTATTTTTGTTTCCCCACCAAAAACCAGAGAGGTCGTGATCGCTGACTGTGGTCCAATGCAGCAGGCAGTGGAAACAGATCCACCACAGCAGCTCAGGCACTCAGTGCTGGTGAAGGAACCGCAGAAACAGGACAAACACCAAACAAGGAGCTCACACCCGCAGCCAGAAACGAGCACATGTCTCTGGACATACAGGTCCTTGTACACACACAAGTGGCCTCGGCAGGAAATCAGCACACTGCGGAGGACGCCAGCCTCCATGGACGACTATGAAGACTTCCAAAGATGGGTCAGCAGCATCAGAGCTAGCTTGAAGAGGCCCACAGCAGCATGGCGAGAAAGAGGGGCGCGGAAACCGAATTCCAAGGAAGGGCAGGAAGTCACGAGAAGGCAGGCCTACAAATGCACGAGAGCGAGGCATCAGGGAGGTTCGGTGAAACACGAGGAAGGAGACAAACCCAGAGATCCAACTCTCAATCCCCAGCCGACTGGGGAGCGAACCAGCCAGTGGATTAACATGGAGCCCGAATGCAGGGTCGCAGTCCTCAACGAGACAGGATCTTCTTCAAAGAAAAAGACGCTGAAGAGCAAGACTGCAGAGCAAGACCACAAAGCCACAGAAGAGAATAGGGACGCCAAAATCATGGAACAAACCGGCTATAGCAATAGTGAGAATCCTCATACAGAAATGAAGGATTTCTCCCAGTCTTTCCAGGGAATTTTTATAAACTGGAAGTCACCTCCAGATATTCCAGAAACTTGTGATAAAGATGACTAGCTGTAATCTAGGCTGGGCTGGTGTGTGCGGTCCAGAAAGAGCAAGGCTAGAAAAGACACACACATGGCAATGCATTCTGTACTAAAGTCTTATGCTAGAAGGCTTTTATCTTTCCTAGAAATTAGGTAAAAAATTCACCCACTGAGTATTCTCAAGTGTGTCTTTATTTACAGTTCAATACACCTCATACTTTAAAGAAAAAAAAACCTCAAATGGAGAAGTTCACCTAGAGATATGAAAATATATTTAAAAAAAAAGGTTTTCTTATTTTAAAATAAAAAGAGTGATCTGATAGCTACAAAATGTACAACAACTATAAGCCACACCAACTAACCAATTTTGATGTAATTAATAATATATGTATAAAAGATTGGGTTTGATCTAGAAAACTATTTTGAGCACCCAACTCACCCCCTGAACCCTGCCGCTCGCACGAATGGCTGGTTTACACTTCAGAGTGCAGACCACCTGAACACAGTCCGGCAAACAAGACCAGCTAGAGCTGAGAAAAATGCGACCGGTGCGAGGGGTGCTGACTGATGAGCCGGTTTCAGAGGTGCCGTGATCTGCAGTGGAAAGACCCAGTCGTTTGCCTGCATACATTCCTGGTCGATGTTGAAGAACGGGGTAGAATTCTAAACCCCTCGCTCTCACATGGGCGTGGGCGAGGCTGTGTGGGTAGGTGTTGGTGAGGGTGTCAGGGTGGTGGGGGTGTGGGTGGGGGTCAGGGAAGCGGGGGGCGCAGCCGCTGGGACGGCCACGGCGTGCAGAGGCAGATCCAGGGAAGGAGGCTCCGCAGGCTGGGCTGGACTCTTCTTCTGAGAGTCAAGCTTCTCCATCAGCTGGGTGTACAGCTCTTTCACCGCCTCGCTGGTCTGCTGAGGAGCCGAGAGAAACAGGTAGGGTCAGGATGGCGGAGAGGGTTGACGATTGCAAGCCCTTTTGTGTAGAACAGTGCTCCCCCTTTGTAAGGCTGCCCTTTATATCGTAGAACCAGTTAAATGATGGTATGGTACTGGCTCCTGTCTGCCCTATAGTGCCATTCCACCAGCACTTTCATTCTAGAAGGCTGAATGCAAACAGCACAATCTTGCAACTACGGCTTCTGATTCTAGAGTTATAAAAGGGGAGCAGTGTGACACTTTTTAGGGGAATCACAGTTTCTCTGTGAGCTATTACGAAAGGTAAGCAGAGGGCTCCAGTTCAAGTAGTCCCATACCAAGTGTAGCTAATAAGCTAATCAGACACAGGGTCAAGGGGAGACCCTTCATACATGGTACCTGCACTGAGCTTACTTGCTTGGAAGGCTCCAGGGTCTTTATTAAGGACTCCAGTCTGGAAGGCAGTATCTTGTGATGAAGGTGCAAGATCAGTCTCAGAATGTGCCTGTGTACGTTTTCCTTGCTGAAACAGATCATCGCGAAAAAACAAAAACGCATTTACAACTTTATTAAACCTATTCAGCCTTTGATTGTCTTTTCATTGCAAACATAACGGAAACTGTGTTTAACCTTGTACCAAGAAGACCCTGCTGTATAGAACCAAACAGCACTGTACCTCGAAAACGACGTCAGGAAAAAGCCATCGAAGACAGCATTGCAGAACTCCTCTGCTCCGAACTCGTCAGACAGCAGGGTGAAGCTGCCGGTGAAGAGGTGCAGGAAGACATCGCTGAACGCCATGTCATTGTAGGTCTCCACTGCAGCAACAGCAAGCACCATTAGCACAATGTCCACCCACCTTGCACACCACGAGGCTGTAATTTTATCAAGGGGCTTCGATGACACTGAAACCACGAGAGCGGACCCCGAGATAAAATCACAGCCTTACTAGGCTACAGCTGGACCGTATCTTTTTTTTTTTTTTTTTTTTTTTTGTTTAATAATTAGCCAGACAATGTAGCTTGTTTTAAGGACACTATGTTCGATCAGTCAGCTGGCAGGAAATTAATGCAAAGTTTATCCCAATTCACTGCGACACCAGCATGTAAAGCTACTCTGTGTAATTAATAAAAACTAAAATGAGTCAACGATCGCCCTAAAATAAAGGACTTCCTCCCGAGGAAAAGCGATTTTTAACCCCAGAATCCGGAGCTGCTCTTACCCAGCGCGGGCAGCAGTCTCTGGAGGGCGTTCTTGTTTCTTTGCTTGGTGATGTGCAGAATGTAGTAGAGACCCAACTCACAGGCAACGCGGTTCTCCTGGAGGGCCCTGCAGGGGAAACGAGAAGCAAGCCAGCCAGGCCCGTCACATCTCAGCTCTGAATCTCATACACTGCACACAGCTTCACAAGTCACAACAGTGTGATCCAACTACTCCCTCGCTAACATTAACACTTTGCTAATGCACTCATCTACCTATACTTCTATTGGCAGTTTTAAACATCTGCCACGAGCTACAACATGACAGGGAGAAGTAGAATAGGAGTGCCGCTGTAATGCAGCAGGACAGCTGCGGAGGAATCACTGCTCTCTCACACTCACCTGGTGAAGGACTCCGGCAGGGAGCTGGGGTAGGTGACAGGAACCTTGTCCTCCATCGGCGGCAGCTTCTGGTCCACGTTGAAGGTGTAGTCATCCACAACGAGGGCCAGCACGGACGGCAGGAACTTAGTGACCAGGTCCAGCTCCTGGGGACGGGACATCAATTGAGACTTTAGAGCCGTGCTTAACAGCTTTAACAATCACCCGACATCTCGTAATCCTTAAACATCCTGGAACTTCATCCCACATTCAGAACAACATCAAATGCAGATTGTGTTCAATTCAATTATTCTGACTCCAAGTCTACAGGTCACAGGACTATCTGAAGACATGAGGGTGATGGGATTTCACAATGAACTCATCCCTCAAGGTCTCATCCTTCACCTCCACTGAAACAAATTCCCAGCGAGGTGCGAGGATTTCACACGGGCTGCCCGAGCCGATGAACAAGAAAGAAAGCTGGAGATGCTCCTACCAGGCGTGGCTCCTTGAACACCTGGCTGTCGATCATGTCCCAGGCCCCCTGTCCCAGAGACAGCATCCTCAGCTGCAGCAGCAGGTCTGGACTGTCCTGTGGAAGGAACACATAGCATCAGCATCATCATCATCAGCTGAGTGTGCAGGACAGCCTGATAAAAGCAGGGGTGCAACGATTCATCTTGCAGTGATGGAAAGAAGACTCCCACTTCATAGCAGTTTGAGCCATTCCTGCTTTTACTATGAGTTTAATAAGACACACCTGAGCTTTGTTGCCTATATACGCTGTGGCTAATCAAGCTGGTAGTAAATCTTCCCTATAGCTTGCCTCTTTCTGTTTCACAAAACAATATAAACATATTTGCAAAAAAAAACTATAATTAAGCTGTCTAAATCACTAAAAGGTTCATGTTTTCCTCTATAGAAAATAATGGGGTTCAGCAGACTTACCCTGGGCAGGGCGTCCTGGCTGACCAGCTCCTGCAGGTTCCTCACGGTACTCAGAACCAGGGTGTTGGTGGCAAACGGGTCGCAGAGGATCATCGACAGATCCCTGCGAAAGGGAGATACGGGACAAACAGACAGTCAGCCGCAGCTCTATTGTGGCTCAATGCAGCAAGGACAGCAGATTCATAAATCAGGGCTCTGGGTGGAATCTGACTGCTTAAAAAACTGTGATGGAAGAAGATTTTTCATTTGGGACATCATCGTCATTTGTATACAGGTAAGGAAAAATAAAGATCACTCATGAACTGCTCCTCTTGCCCCCTTGCAGTGCCCTCCTCTCCCACTCTTACCCCAGCACTTGCTCTTGCCCCTTCTTCACTCCATCCAGGAAGCCCTGGAGTTCCCTCGCTCGCTTGGCGTCCACAAACTTCTCTCTGATGCACGCATCCAGGCACCAGGTGAACTACACAGAAGCAGAGACCAGGGAGACTTCAATGTGTTTTTCAAGGACAGCGAAACCTGGGATTGATTTATTCCATCTCTCACTTAAATTATTATTTTTAAGCGGAAAAGCGAAAAATGCATAAAATAGTACCAGCTTAAAACCAAACACAACTGCAGGACGGGGAAGATGCATCGTTGTTCCAAGAAGCTTCTTTCTAGTTTTTTTAACCTTTTAAATGATTGTATTCCTCTCTGGAAATTGCTTTAAAAAAAGGGCAAAACACTCCTTTCACACCAAACATTCCAACACCTTGCTGGGATCAATAACACACTGCCTTGACCACCTAGCTGGAACATCCAGCAGCACTGCGGGGTCCCTGCCTGCCTCCTGCTGCCCCTGGTTTGTGGTTTTCCTCTGGGTTCACCTTGTGGCAGGGGTCGACGGAGCAGATCTCGCTGACGTCCAGGTCGTGCAGGGACATGAGCAGCTCTGCCCGCAGGGTGCAGTAGTGCACGTTCCTTGTGCGCAGGAACAGCGTCCTCAGAAACTGCAGCACCATGTCGTACAGCTTCACACTCCTCCCAATCATCTGCGTCAGCTTCAGAACCACCTGGAGCACAGAAAGCAACCTGCTCATATTCACACAGCCATGCAGCTTATACCTGGGCAGCCTACTCGGTTTTTTGAGGTCTGATTTAAAATCATATCTGAATAAAACAGAAAACACACAGTCCCAATGAAATAAAAGTATTATTCTTTAAGACCTAGGGCTTCCAAGCTGATGTAAATACATGCAAACACCTGCCAAATGAAGCTCTTGCTAAAACTGTATCCCTCCACCCATTTACTAATCAAACATAACTGAGCAAATTAATTTCATAATAAATGATCTCGGCCATCATTATAGCCCCTGTCTGGAAATGTGTGCCAAGAACAGCACAGGCATGGAAGAGTATTTAAGAGAGAGCTCTTTTTTTATTCATTTTTTTAACAAAAGCATCCCGATTCCCATAACCCAAGCTTGTGGATGCCCCGCATCAATAATCCCTGGCGCTGCGCGTGGCTTGCCTCTCCCTGGCGGCGTGTCTTGGGCGAGGGGCTGAAGAAGTTGTGCAGCACCGACAGGTCTGTGCTGAAGAGCGCGTTCTCCTTCTCCACGATGTACTGCTTGAGCAGGGGCGAGACCTCGTCCCCGAACAGGGCCTGGTTATCCTGCCAGATCTGCCGCTTCACCTCCACGGCACACACCTTGTACAGGTCCTTATCCGCCATCACCAGCTTCAGCTTCTTCTCTGGGACCTGGGACACACACACACACGGGGGCTACTTCATAGCTCTAAATACTGGGGTGGGAATAAGACTCTCATTGCATAGCAGTTTGACCCTTTCCTGGTTTTACTGTGAATCTAATGAGACGCACCTCACATGAGCATGTTATCTATACACTGTGGCTAATCAAGCTTGTAATAAAACCTGGAATGGGTGAAACTGCTATGCAATAGGGAGTCTTATTTCCATTCCTGTAAAAACGACCTCTCTAACCCTGTAGTAATCCACCAGTGCCTGCCCCCCCCCCATTTATAACTTTAATAACAGATAAAAATACTGTGAAATTATATTTTAGGTTTTTAAATTGTTTAGCTCATTCAAACAGACCCCCAATGAATCTGTCTGTGCACGACTTCAAAATGTTAAAAAACATTTAAGAGCGTATTTGTGGGCATAATTTGAGTGAAAGCACGAATGGCACAGTTACCTTGGGTAAGTGCTTCATAACACGCATCACCACGGGCTGGATCGACGGCATCTTCACCAGCGGGAAGCTTTTCTCCAGCAGCTCTTCTAGTTTATTATACCTGGGAAGCAAAACCACAAGTGCAGTAGAGTGTAAACTGCTGAAGAGGAGGGTTAGGACCTGAATACGGCCCTAGCTACCAGGACACTGGTTTAAAATGAAGGCTTAGTTCAGAGAAAGTGAAAAGGTGGTTACATTAAGAATCTGTTTTGTGCAGCTACTGGCAGCAGCAGAACCCTTACAGTGCCAGTAAAAACCCTGCTGATAGTAACATCTGCATTATTACACGTGAAATAGTGTATGCTTGCGATTATCAGCGGTGCAGGGGTGTATCGTATTCTGCACTGCATTACCGGTCGTCCTCTTTTCCCTCCGCGATAACGGCGACTCTCTCCAGCAGCTTCTCCCGCAGCTCGTCAAACACGGACTGGTGAAAGTCGAGCCGAGGCGTGCCGTGCAGATCCAGGAACGGGAGGGCGGACTGGAGCGAGGGCAGCAGGATTCCATTCTCTGACTGCAAGAAACGGGACAGCCAGGTATGATCGCAAAGGCATTCCTTAGAGTTTAGCAAGCTACCTGTTTTTGATATGGTGAGTGTGTTGACCGGGGCAGGACACAGCATCTTACTTACAAGGGAGTGACTACAACCAGTAGAAAATCTAACAAGCCCCCCCGCCTTATTTACAAAGTCGTCCGGAAGAGAGACACAGGGAAACACAACATTCATTTCAGTATAGCATGTCCCCACTGTGACACAGTATTAGTGAAGCGAGGGCGATTGCGTGCGTTTCCATGCCTCCTCTGATTAAACAGTTACACAGCGCTCCTGATCGGACGCGAGTGCTGCTTTTAGCTTCACTAACTTCACTCGGCAAGCAGCGGGTATCCCACACTTTCGTCTGACCCGTCACTGGCAAGGCGGGAGTTTCGCTTTTCCTTCACTGAAGGCTTTCAAACACGAGAAGTATTAATGATCTTTATATTTATTATCAGGTTCGCCTGTCTGTCGTGTTTACGTGTTTACACTGCAGCTGTCGTTTTTTTAATGGTTTTCCAGGACCCCCTTGTAAACGAGACGCCGCTCTCAATGGGTTTCTCTCCTGGATAAATTTAATAAATTAATAAATCTTCTTTCTTCTTCTTTTACCTGAAACTGGTCGATGGCTTTCAAGGGTTCCGTACAATTCGTAAGCGTTTCCTTTAGATCTTCCCCGTTCGAGATCCCCAGTTCGGGCAAGCCGGAGAACATTTTTCTCTCTTTACTTTGAATTTAATTTACAAATATAAACAAACAGCGAAATGAAATTCCACGTTTACTTTCCTGCAAACACCGGAAACCCCATTCAAAATCGCCGTCATGATTTCCTGTGCGTGCACCCGGATAAACAGCCCCCGCGCGCTGTGCACGAACACCGGGACCTTTGGTTCCGCTAAGCGGGGTGCTGTTTCCATATTTCAGTAAGAGTTTACTTTACATGCGGTGAATCTGGAGAGCCACAACTGTGTGTAAATAAACCTTAGGGCTAGTGGGTTATAATAACCCGTGTTATATTATGAGTTATTATGTAAGGTTGAGGCAGGATCAATGGTGCATATTAACTGATCAGAAGTCTTGTTTTGCTCATAAATGACACTACGGTGGTAGCGGCGTTACCCCGGTGTTATTAAAAATATATAAAAAATAAAAGAACACGCCACTTAACCCTTTCATGCATGATAATATATAAATATATATATATATATATTTAATAATAAATATTATTTTATATGGGGTGGATAAGCTGTCATCCTCTTATGAAGTCATCATGCATTTGAATGGATTTGGGAGCAGTGTGACAGAAGCAGGGTTCCAGTAAACTCGAGTCATTATCCGTTTTATTAAAATGTTTTTAAGAACACTTCTCAACGCTGTCAGCGTACACTGTTTCAATGTGCTACTGTCACAGCAGTGCTGAAGATGAGGAAGAAGAGGACGACGATGACGACTTTAGCACTTTTACAAGATCACCTCCCCCAGTCCCTCCTGTACAGAAACATGTCTGCTCAAGAATACTACAAGTTTCTAAGCTGTGATTCGTAAACATGTCAAACCTAGTGATGCCCAAGATGAAGTCAAAGTTGAAGTACAGTATACAAACGCCCTGTTTGACCAGCACCCAAATCACTTATTATATCAGTAAGAGTAGAATGGCTCTCCAGGACTGGGGTTTCCCTGAAGTGCAGTACGCTGCAGCTGCAGGCTTTTGAGCGACTGGCTTGCAAACACACCAAGCTGCAGCGTAGCGGGTCACAAAGCACTGGTGCATACTGCTGCAACAGCGGGGAGAACTGTGTACATCTCCTTTCTTTTCATTTCTTTATTAAGACATAAATATACACATATATGCAAAATCATGTGAACCTTTAATGCCCATTAGTGTCCCCCCCCTCACCCCCATTCTGTACAGACCCTATAAACCGTTTCCCTGTGAGGGTCTAGACTGTGCAGTCCCGGACTCTGTGTCTCCACTATGCTGCAGGTGAGGAGAAGGACTCTTCAAGGCGCTGGCTGTGCGCAGGGCTGCTGTGAGTCACTGGGTTCTGCCTGGACTCCCGTACTGGGATCAGACGCAGATGAAGAGGAGTCGAGTCCTTGCCCCTCCGGCTCCAGGACCAGCTCCACCGTGGCAATCCTTTCCCCTAGCTGCCTGCTCGAGTCAGCCTGGTGATCCCGCTCGTCAGCCAGGCGGACGTTGACGTTCATCACCAGCGGTCTGTCTTTCTTCTTGACGTCTGCTCAAAAGAAAGAGAAGCTTCCATTTAAATACAGTTTTTAGTAGCATGTATATGTTTGTGTTTAATAAGCAGCAAACATTTAATATAACCACATTCCTGTGAATTACATATCAACATAACAAGGTCATTCAGCCCATCAACACTAGTTCGGTTCCTTCAGCTTGGCTGATCTCAATGATTAAGAAACATGGCCAGGAAACCCATTCCATTCCCTCCCTGCAATCTAAACAAGAGCCTCCCACCCTTTGTCCTAATTCCACTCTGTCTGAAAGAACACTCCAGTCAGTTAAGACACTCTTGGAATTGACAATGCGCGGGCTGCACAGACTCCTGCAGGACGGCTACCTTGTCCGAACTGCTTATTCCTGGGCAGGAGCAGCACTTCCACACTGCTGTGCTCCTCCAGCGCATCCAGCAGGACCTGCCCCTCTTTACTGAAGAGGAACACTAGCGGGGCGCTGATCTCCGAGGTGCTGCCCCCGTCCCCCACCATCTGAAACAGAGGGGTCCCCTCGCTGCTGCTGTCCGTGCCCTGATCTGAGGGAGAGAGGATGCATGATGGGAAGTCAAACGAGTGAAGATAGTCCCGACTTCTCTATATTCGCTCACTGATTCCGAGCAGAACCACAGTGTGGTTTCTGTGTGTACAGCACACGCAGTTAACAACTGAAATCGTGATCACAGAGTCACAGTCATGTATTTCAATGGCAGTATTTTGTGCTAAGGCTTTCAAAAAGCTCTTCAGACTGTAAAGCAGCACTGCTTGGAAAGCGGCGATGCGAGCGCTTCCCAGCGTGACAGTGCGGGGCGCAGCAGCTCCCTACCGATGAAGATGACCCCCGCGACCCCTGCCTCCTGCAGCCTGCGCGCCTTGCTTGCGAACATGCACTCCCCGCGCACAGCCAGCGCAATCCTCCCCCGCAGCTCCTCCGCATTGGTGATGGCACTGCACGCCGTGTAGGGGGAGCTCTTCACCACGCTGCCTTTCACCTGCGGAGCGACACAGGACAGACAGACACACACACACAGTGTTAATGGGGTTCTTTACACGTTTCGCTATTATTATTGGAGCATACTATCCTTAATCCACAATATACAAATGCATGCAAATACTGTAATTGATGCAACTAGTGAACCTAGTGTGCCATTCAACTGAAGTGTTCTCCTCAAGCACTGATAACATACAGAGAGAGCAGGAAACGATAGAAAGAGTCACTTCAACAAGGAACGCTAGCCCAAACTAACAGCATACTAAAAGGCAGTGTCGCTTCCATGACAGTGCTTTAGATCACCGCTCTTCAGAACTCACCCCGTGCTCGTTCTTGGTGAGGTCCATTCCAAACTTGGCGGGCCCGGCCGTCAGTACCACTCTCCCCAGGAAGGGGGGTGAGATGATCTGCACAGCCAGTGGTTCGATCACCTCTTCTTCAGGAGAGTGGGTGAGCTCAGCGATCAGCTTGAGTCTGTAAACCCCCTTCTGAGAGGGGGAGTCCTAATGCAGAGAGAGAGAGAGAGAGAGTCGGGGTCACACAATGTTTTTTAATGCACACTCACAACGGATCCCCCCCAGGGTCCACCAGCTCTCAGCTGGGCTGGGCCTGGCATTCCTTTCCCTTGGGGGGGGTCTGTAACTCACCGGCTGCCCCCCAGGAGCCCCCCCGGGACTCAGAGAGATGCCCATGCTCTTCAGGAACTCGACAGGCTCCATGCCAGTGTCGTGCAGCGGCAGCTCAATCTCCCTGCGCAGAAACACAAAGAGCAGCCACTTCAGACACTGTCAGAGCACAGCTATGGGCCAAAGCATTCCCCAAAAACCTAGAAGCATGCATTGCTAGGACCCAGCTGACACTAAACTCTGCAAAAGATTTTATTACCTGCCCACAACATCGCCCTTTTCAGCGACGCAGAAAAAAAAGCATGCACAAGTTACTGCTGTTATCTGTGCAGCGTGTCAGCCTCACTGCCACGTTCACACATCACACACTGTGCAAACTCAAGCGCAGTTCAGCTGACTGAAAGGCTTCTGCAACTGGAATGCTTCAGACCCTGAAATACATGTTTCCCATCCAGCACCCTGGCTTCCCCGTGTGTGCTCTAGTTCCAGCTGTGCATGCAGGACAGGCCCGGCAGAGCTCCTACCTGAGTGGTGTGGAGTGGTACACTCCCCCGGCCCCCAGCAGGTATTTGTAGCGGTCCCGGATGGTTTTTGCGAAGGCGGGGTTGTTGGGGAATAAGGTCTGCGTGCTGGGACAGGAGTGAGCGAAAAGGTCCTCTTCAGAGGTTGGGTGAACAGCCTAAAACAAACGAATTACGATGTAAACCTGCCGCCAGGTTTGAGGCCAGCTTGAGCAGAGTGAGAAATTATTCTTTTTTTTTTTTTTTTTTAAACTTTATTTAGCTTTGGCAGTATTTTCAAAGTGAAGGTTATTTTTTTTTTTTTAAAGCATGTTAATAGTTCCGATTTGGGACACTGCACATTTGAAAAAGCCGTAGCTACCCACGTCAAAGCAAAAGCATAAACAGCCTAAAATCAGAAGCTTTTAAAACACACACACGCACACGCACACGAATGAAAAGGTTAATGAAAGGGAGGATGACTCTTCTCTTTTCCTGGCACTCACGCTGGCGTTGCCCTGGCAGGCCGGATGCACGGCGGACAGGGCGACAGGCAGCAGGTGGGCCTCTGTAGTGAAGATGTAGTCGTCGATATCGAAGAGAAGCTGCTCCTTCTCTGAGAACAGCAGGTACAGGTACTTAAACATCTCCGCCAGGAAGAACGAGTCCATCCTGAAAAAAACACGGAGCAAACGAGACACTGGAAGCCACGCCAGGGAGACCGGTCCCGCACGACAACACCAAAGGCTTCTTTTAATAGGTTGGCCCTTTACCCTGACTGACAAATAGCATTGTTTTATTTTGCTTATTTTTTGTAATTCTGTGTTCCATCAATCGTTCTTATCCATTTCCTGTTTTCTTACATTGTATTTATCTATTTTTTATTGTTATTATTTATTGATATCATTATTAATATTATTTTATAATATTGACTATTTCTTGATGATGCAGACTTCATTCTGTTTGAACCTCCCTGTAAAGCGCTTTGAGATCGAATAAACTGAAATGGAGTTTAAATTCCACCTGGAGGGATGCCAGTGCCTTCTAGCATGAACCAAATCATGTGTTTTTATTTGTATATTTGCCAGAGCGCAGGTTTGTTTAAACAGTCCCCCGAGGTGAATGAAAGGGCAGTGCAGGTGGTTGGAGGGTTCATTAGCTGCAACCCCTTGGGGAACGCTCTGTACCTGTCCTCGTGTCTGCCTGTCCGCACGTCCTGCACCGCTGCAAAACCACACGGGACTCGGGCGTGCCGGTCCAGACTGTCCACGATGGACCTGCCCACCTGCAGGTAGTACGCGTCTCCTGTAGCCTGGAACAAAGCATCAAAGAATGAGTTCTAGAGGACTGGTCTCCTGTAGCCTGGAACAAAGCATCAAAGAATGAGTTCTAGAGGACTGGTCTCCTGTAGCCTGGAACAAAGCATCAAAGAATGAGTTCTAGAGGACTGGTCTCCTGTAGCCTGGAACATCACAGATGGAGTTCTAGAGTACAGATCTTGTTTGATGGAACGGGACAGGGGACAGACTGACCTTGTAAAGAAAGTAGGTGCTCTCTGCAAACTCTGGCCGCAGGGGATGCTGGCCCCAGTGCACTCTGAACTCCGTTGTGAATGCCTTGGGGGGGAAAGGACACATATCAGAGCCCATAGCCAGGAGTTAGGGTTGAGTGAATAGGAATTATGCACAAGGTAGTGGCAGGTTAGGTTTAATTGAGCAAGGTTAGGGTCGCCTGTGGTAATAGGGTTCGAGCTGGGGTTGGGGTCAGTGTTAAGGACTGTGTAATTTGCCAGTGCTTGTGGTTCGAACTCTTACCTCGGGTAGAAACTTGTGCTGCTTGGTGACCTGGTATAACATTTCGTGAGTTTCGATTGCTGGTTTTAAATCCCCTCTCAAAACCTAAAAATATAAGAAATAATACACACATTATTTATACATATATTATACACACACCGCGTTCCATATATACGGATATCATAAAATGCGGATTTCCTTCTGCCGCTTGCACACCAATGCCAGTGTCCCAGCTACTGCAAGTGGATTCCACACCTCCGCAGGGACACTTTGCACAGCCTGCGTATGAAGGTTCAGTGTATTTTCAGTTTGCATAGATTTGCATGGAATACATTACATTTGCTGGCAACTACAGCAGAGCTGCCCGGCACTTCTTAGATAGAAGAGCCATACTGACACACAACTACAGAAAAACAAAAACCCATCAAACATCAACTGTGCTTGATTCTACCTTAGATTACAGATTACCCTTCAGTTTATTCAAACCCAGAAAAAAAAGAATATACAGTGAATACTTTAAGAGAGACAGCTCCAAGCTAGAGGACTGATTGACCAATCGATCGGCTGACTGATTGATTGATTACCTGCAGCCCAGGGAAGAAAGCGAGCAGCGAGTCCATCCAGCCGCGCACACTGACGGTGGGGTTGTGCATGTGAACGCTCAGCAGCAGGGGGGGCTGGCTGATGTACTTCATGATCGCCGTGTAGTGCTGGGGAGAGCAAGAGGGAGCGCCCAGGGCACAGCCAATTGATTCAGTTAAACAACTTATAACAGGGCTGGAACAGAGACCAGGAGTGGAACGGCCCCTCCCTGCTTTACAAATACAGCACAGACCAAACCATTTAGAGATTTATGGTATGCAGTTGCTGGCTTTGACAGAAAGCAGTTTTCATTTTTATATTTATTATAAACCTCATTGTTTGCTGATGCGAGTCAGCCCCTGGCTTCATTAGCTTTAGCACAGACTGGAAATGCATCGGTTCCAACAGCGCAGAGTGACATGGAGGTGAGACTCACCGTATTGAATCTCTCCAGGTACACGCCGTCTCCCAGGAGGATGTAAGCCTTCATCAGGTACTCGTAGTACGAGTCGATCCCAGCCCCCACCCCACTGTCTGAGAGACAAGCGCAGTGTATTAGTGCAAATCTCCACTTTCACACACATGCAACATCACTCAGCACAGCTCCCTGTTCTACACACATCTAATCCAATTCGGGAAGCATTTCATTCTATCAGCAATCACAGTCCTGGAGGGCCACTCCTGGTTTAACGGGTGTGATGACCCTGACCGTGGACGGGAGCTCCCCGGGGGGGCGGCGCTTTGGTCTACATAGCAGCTATAGAGAAATGACAGGACACCAATGTAAATGAAGCATTGCTTACCCCTGCGCACCCAGTCCCCATTGTGGATGTTGATGACGGTCCCCACCAGGTCGCTGCCTCGCTGTCTCTTCTCCCACAGCACGTCCAGGGCTCTCCGCGCCTGACCCTGTCACACAAGGAACACTGCGTTAACCCACATAGCGCTATTAGGAGTTATTCTCGCCTTCACTTGATTTAAAACCTTGCTTTACTAAATCTTAGTTCCTGTTTGTGTAATATGACAGACGCTGCTTGCACTGGTTTCCAGTTCGTTACCTCGAAGACTGGCTCCCCGGACAGGCGGCTGAGCGCCGCGAACTCCAGGATCATGGTCCCTGCGCAGGCCGTGCAGGTGTTCGACTCTGTGCCTGTTCGGGAGAGTGGGTTCAGGACCCCGTAGCGCAGGTTCACCTGGGATCCAAAAAAACAAACCGCATCAAAAACAAGACTGGATCCAGTGCAAAATCATTCACAGTTTGAAATACGCGTCATGCAAGCACGGCCTCGTCTTTGCTGTTTGCACACCACGCTGCTGTGGAACCGCTGGGTTCTGAAGCTCTGCAGAGCTGAGGAGGAGCTGTACCCGGGGGTAAGGCAGTCCGCTGGTGGTGTTGAAGGCTGGCAGGAGTCGGTGCCCCAGGTCCGTCGCCATGGCGAGCAGCTCGTCCTTGTACCACTGCATGCGCTCCTGCCTCTGCTGCAGCATGGTGGCCATCACGTGCGCCCCCAACAGACCACTGTGGGAACAGCAGGGGAAACATCACAGTGTTGGAGCGTTACAGTGATTCAGTGGGCTACCTGCTTCATGTGGACTTTTCCTAAAAGGTATTGGATTCCAGATTCTAGACCCACTAGAAATATCAGAGGTGCAATCAGCACTAGTCCTCCGAATTGAATTTCATCCTGGTAATAATCCATGCATTGAAAAAAATAATACAAAAGCAAGATCCAAAAGCTTGTTGCATTGAGAAGTCATCGAATTATGGTCTTGCATCAGACTAATGCAAGACCATAATCTTTGTATTGGGCTTGGGCAGGAAACGGTCTGATACTGTCGACTTATCCAAGGTGACCCAGGCTCTTCATGGTCTTACTTATCCAAGGTGACCCAGGCTCTTCATGGTCTTGCAGTGTCCCTGCAACACAATAATCAACGTGATGAGCCCGTGTGTGTGCGCGTTACTCACCCCAGCACTCTGATGTTGGTCTCGAAGACAGACACCACCACGTCGTGGTCGAGCCGGACGTCCGCGATGACTTTCTTCACCGCCTCCTCAAACTCATCCAGCCTGTTCAGGAGCTGAGGATGAAAAATAGCAAGCCACGAGTTCATCTTTCTGGTGCCCTAGTCTCTCGACCACGCGATAAACAAGAGGAGTCCTCCTACAGAACCCCCTGGGTTGAGTTGAGCTGCTTACCACCAAGGTGTCCATGGAGTCGATGAGGGTGAGGGAAAACCTGGTCGACAGAGAAAAATATATTTACACAGGAGAACACCTACACAGGTGCACGTCACACAAGCAAACGATTACATGGCAAGAAGCAACACCTTCATCCACGAGCTTCTCATTCTCTTCAGGACTGTTACCCACACTTACATCCCCAGAATGTCGTCTACATCCCCGCGGTTGGGCTCCAAGCCCCGGACCCTCCCTCTGCAGCTCAGGGGCATCAGCTCATCAGCAGGGTAGGCATATTTCTGAAAGAGAAACCAGCGTGCTGCATCACAGGACTCGCAGAGCGCTTCACAGACTCAGGGGTACAGTATTTACACGAGCAACAGGAGTTTGAGCAATCAGCCCCCTTTTAAACAAACCATCCCTCCCCTGCAGCTGCATGAGCAAAATCCTAAGAGCAACCCGCCAGACTCGAGCGTGACTTATTGAAGCTGTGATCAGAGTGCGCTCAGCAGGGGCCTGATCACATTCCTGCTCAGTTCAATACTGCACCTCAGCAAGGGGGGTGCTGAACCCCAGGACTGGGGAAGCACGAGTGGGAGTTTCTGAACCTGAACTTGACCCATAGCGGGATAATAGGGAAGGGGGTGAGAGTGCAATTAAAATTTCAATGAAAAGCAGTCCCCGTAGGCATGTGGTATAACGCAGTGCAGTTATACGTACCATATAGCTGCCGTATGCATGGTCAAACATTTCCAAAACCTGGTCCCTGAAAACAGAGCGACACAAAGCTGTTAGTTTGAGTCACTTTATTGCAACACTCACAGTGCTGGCCGCTTCGTTTCAAGCAGCCCAATGCAATCACTACAGAAACAACAAGGAATCCTGTATTAGGATAACATTGATCCATGTGTTTTCTTCCAGTTCTGCACATGTCTTACCTGGTTTTTGCCTTCTCTTCCGTGGTCATCGCCTGGACTCGGTGGTGACGGACCCAGCTAAGGGCTGCCAAGTACAACAGGAACACTTGGAAGCTAGGACCCATACTGTCTATCAACACCACTCCGCACTACCCCTCCTGCCCCAGTAGCTAAATTCAGTTTGTACCAAACTGATCTGTAACCTTCTCTCCAAACGAGGTCTAGCGATCCGACACCAAGACTTTTTATTTTTTTGTGTTTGCGTATCTATATAAAAATCACAGAATAAATCGCCCGCTACTGTAGACAGTTCAGTGCGGATGTAAACATTAATTTTACAACACAAGCAAGAACGCAACCACGCAGCAATCGTGCTAACTCACAGTGTTATCAGTGCATAAGGATGGGGCTTGGAGAATAGACACATATCGTGCCGATCAGTGTTTCCTTGTCAGTCAGTACTTTGTCCTTTAAAATCGACCTAAATAACAAACAGCAGTAGTGCTAATAATAGAAAATAAAGAACTGTTCCATGAGTGCACGTCGGAATGTGACACAAGACCTGGTCGGGTCACAACTACAGGACTTGCAAGCCCACGACTTTACCTGCGCCCCGAACCCTTCCTTGCTGTTATTGATGTGTGTATTGTGCTCAGCAGTACCGCTGTCGGGTCGCAGGCTGAAACTCCACGGGAACTCCGCTCTCAACTTCGTTTTGTATAACCCAGCCCGGACGCGCCGCTGACCGACTCGCTTTCACGTTCCCTTGCCTCATTATCGCCTATCATCTTTCCCGTCTCCCTTCCTCGCACTCTGTTGCTTCTCTGCCTCTCTCATGCTTCAGCTGTTGCTAAACTGTAAACAGCAGCCATGCCTGTCTCTGTTTTACAGGAAAGGAACGCACTGAACTCATCCCCGGATACCTTTAAAGGGCCAGTCTGGGCTCGCCAGTTCCTGGATTACGCAGACTCGCCGAGGGAACTGTGCATTCTGGGTACTGTAGTTTCTTTAAATTTATATGCACAGTATTTCCTGAGAAGAAATAAAAACGTCACAGGTATAAGAAATAACACACAGTTACGTCATAGCTGTTATAAAACGTCATGAATCCTATTCACCCACAACACTAATATATGCGCATGCTCTCTTGTTTGTCCACAGGAGCGCATTTGCACACTGATTAGGTTTTTAATGTAAGTTTTAAGTGTAATATATGAATTTAACTGTCCTGCCGCATTCTCGATAATACAGTTTATACACCAAGACCCCAGCGGGCGTTTCAAACTACAGTTCCCAGATTGCAGAGCTAAACCACATGAGAATCATATGACAACCCAGTTTGGAAATGTCACACATGACTCTGTCTTTCTGCATGTCGATACAGGAGTCTGCAGAGACTGCCTTTCGCCCTGCATACGCCCGTCGGCAGCTTGTGCACTGCTGGATTGCATAGGAAAGTTAAAACAGTTTCTTGTCGTTTGAAGTGAAGACAGGGTCCGTGGTGTTTTACTGCGTGTGCTGCAAGCATGATGATGCCTGTAAGTACAGAAGTTAGTTACCATGTGTAATTATTGCAATGGGCTTGATTACTGTGCGAACGTCGGTATAACCCAACTTCACCATTTGTATCCAGCCTGTACTATATTGGTATAGCGGAATGTTAAAATAATAGCATAATTAAACACGTTTATTTTATGACCAAAAAATTCAAAAGTTTAATTATGTTGCGCGTTAACTTGAAATAGAAGTGACATTTGAAGGTTAGACTGCCAGTAAGAAACCCCAAAGACTGCTGAAGAGCAATAATTCCGTTTTGAGAAAGAGAAACGGGTTATGCTGTATTGAAAATCGAAATCAGCTTCCTTAGTTCACCTTTTACACAAAGCTATGTGTTTTGTTTGTTTGTTTGTTTTCGAATTTGTGTGTCTCCGAGGCATGAGAGAAAAAACCTCCCCGAACTAGTGTCTGTGTTTCAATATATTTTTTTGTACAGGTCTTGACGTTATCATGTCAGAACTGGTTTTTTTTCTGTGTGATTTGAACAAATAGATTCGTTCAAATCTAATCGACAGATTAAACAGAAAGCGCATATTTTGGTACAGTCGAGACGCGTACAGCATACCATCAAAGCTGGTATAAACGTTTTGGTTTTTTTTTCTCCCCGGTTGTCTTAAGACAATCTTCCTTTGTGCGCTGACTTCCCTTATAAACCGGGACAGTCCGAAGTCATGACGTCCTCGTTTCAATACACAGAGATCTTGTGGTTCTGATTAATCTACAGGACAGCACAGCGGCTGCGCGCACAGACGCGCACCATTGCAACCGCATAGCCGGTATATTGAGAGGACCCCCAGATGGGTGTGATGGCGATGGGTCTGTCTGAATACTGTACGGGGGGAAGTTTGAGAATCTGAGCGCTTAGTAAACTTCTCACTCGGTGGTGGTGACTGGCAGGGTAGAGTGTAATAACAAACCTGCAGGCAATACCTACTGCAGTGTAACCAATGAAAAGCCTCCCTCTTGTCTTTATTAATTGATCTGCTTCATTAGGTCCCTAACTTTCCTTCTCTTTCAGATGCACTTCACAGCGTCCAGCAGAGTCATGTTACTCTTTGAGTTCTGGGATGTGAACGGACCTGCAGGTGAATGCAAGCACCAGGCTTCCTATTCCATAGTCTTTGCCTAAATGCATCTCTGTCTATACCAGGCTTTAAATTATATAACTTACAGCTAATGAAATAATCAGTCCTGCCATGTATTCCATTAGTAACGCTGTCACGCTGTTTAGCAAACCCAGGCTTGCTTTACAATGCACGCTGGAGTTGCAGTTCAGGGTTACAGACTACCATCATCACCAGTGCATAACACCAGGACAGGCTGAGAGCAGTTCAGGGTTGCAGACTCCCATCATCACCAGTGCATAACACCAGGACAGGCTGAGAGCAGTTCAGGGTTGCAGACTCCCATCATCACCAGTGCATAACACCAGGACAGGCTGAGAGCAGTTCAGAGTTGCAGACTCCCTTCATCACCAGTGCATAACACCAGGACAGGCTGGGAGCAGTTCAGGGTTGCAGACTCCCATCATCACCAGTGCATAACACCAGGTTAACATCAGTTCTGAAATACCTGCTCGAGCTGTGAGCGCTGTGTCTTGGTGTTCTGTTTGTTCAGGGATGGTGGTGTCTGTGCTGGTGGTCCTCCTCATGACAGTTTTTTATGAGCTCCTGAAGATCTGGAAGGTTTCCCTGGACTCCAGATCCAAGCCTCCCTCACTCCTCGACTCTGTCAGCCGCACGACGCTGGTGGAAACCGTCTCGGAGAGCTCTGCGTCCCCCGCTTCTCCGCAACACAGCTCCAGCAACAAGAGGTAACGGGGGGGGGGGGGGTTCTAACCTAGCCAGCGCCTGTAGGAGTGTGAGATGCCGTATTCGTTATCTCATTGTGGCGTTACACAGTGCTGGTATTGCCAGACGCTGGTCCGCTCACTCCAGTGGTTGAAGTGTAGTTCTGAAATGGCTTGGCTTTGGTCTGGTTGCTCCACACAGAACACTTCCACACCTCCATGTGATCCTTCCCTTAGCCCAGCATGCCTGCAGACCACAAGTGCACGCCCTGCAACTGGGAATTAGTCAGCAATCACTTTTCAACCTGAAAGCAAATAAAACGCTGACTGCCACCACGCCCTGCTCACACAGCTACGCGGTCACATGAGACCCTGAGGTTTTTGCTCCTGTGCAGATTTTACACCCAGTAAACAAACCTGTTAGATTAGTGTGTTTGCTTTTCATGCATTGACAGGTTTACTGAGTTGAGCAAAGGCCTCCTCGCCTCTGCTGCCTTGGATATTGAATGTATTGACATCGTGGCTGTGTAATCTGTGTTGATCGGTTGCACGCTAGCGGCTGCCGTGTCACACAAGGTAATGGGTTAGCAGGTTTGCTGCCCATCACAGTAGCACAGAGGTGAAGTCATTAGCTTCAGGGGCTGGCAAGTGCTTGTTTGCAGCACTGTGAATGCTGGCATTGCAGAGCTCCCTCCTGGAGTAACGCTGTGGTGTCCTCCTCCTCCTTGCAGGTGGCTCCTGTTCCACGTCTTGCAGACTGTGATCCACGTGGTCCAGGTGGTGCTCAGCTACATGCTGATGCTCTGCATCATGTCCTACAACGTGTGGATCTTCCTGGGTGTGGTGGTGGGCTCTGGGATCGGCTACTTCGTGGCGTACCCCCTGCTCATCCGGCTCTGAGGGGGTTCAGTGCTGGCTGTGCTATTCAAAGAGCGGTGGAGACACACACACACACTAGTGCAGCAGATTCTCCGAGAGAGTTTGCGTGCATCGCTCTGCCAGCGTTCTGGAGAAGGGAGGTCTCTGCCCGTGTGTCTCGCTATTGAGCCAGTTGGATCTGTGATGCATTAACTTCGTGGGTGTTTTTGAATCAGTTAACTGTTCAGGTTATAGAGCAATGTTTTTATTTTATTTTATCGCAGCGGTCCACACATGGCTGTGAGCTCGCTTGGAGGACTCTCTTTGTTTTGTTGTTTGTTTGTGCTTCCTGAAAAAAAAAAAAAACTCTAACCTTTCAAGTTTGTTAGCTCAGCCTGCTTCTATCCACTGCAATCCAATCTGTCTGAACTTTACAGTGCCAGACCTGTCCTCAGATTGAAGGCATTGCTACATTTGATCATTTTGTAAACTATTACCTGATCTTATTTTTTTAATTTTTTTAAATCTAATCCTGGTCCTACTTTATTACCCCACAGAATCTGTGCCTTATCACTTGTCCAATTTCCAAATGGTTTTCCACATTGAGAATGAAGGCAGGCAGACCATGTAGGTCTCATTCTAGCTGTGGAAGACGCTCTCGCTGTGTTTTTAACGTGACAATGACTTGCACTACGACTGAATGAAAGTGATCATGTGAAGCTGCCCTGTGAGTTGAACCGTGCTCCTCAGTGGGTGAAAGTCTCACCGCTGTGCTTCTGCGAGCAGGGTCGTGTTCTTGTAAAAGGGCTTGCACAGCTGTACAGGTACACTGTATGTTCCCTCAAGGGCTGAACAGAGTACTGCTGCCTGTCTGTGTTTTATTAAGATCTTGCATTGTGTGTAAATGTTGGTTTCTAAAGAGTGTGGGAAATTGTATATTTAAATTAAAATGTGTTTTAGAATAATGATAAAATAAAATCATGTTGATAAGAAAGCCTACAGCATATTTAAAATGGCTGTGTTTTTAATAAATTGCCTTGCTATACCAGATGGAGATAGCTATGAGCAGTGTGCACATCATTTGGGGGAGGGTGGGGGGGTGTTCAACAGCAGATACAACTGATGCAACACCTGGTGTGTGTGTGTGTGTGTGTGTGTGTGTGTGTGTGTGTGTGTGTGTGTGTGTGTGTATCCCCAAAAAGGGATATCCCATTGCAAATAAAGATGAAAGTAGGTGGTTTTCAAAGGAAAGCAGAATTCAGCCACAACGCTTAGTTCATTAAGAGCTCGATAGGACTGGCGTGCTGGGAGACCCTTCGTCAGTTTGAAATGGTACATTTGCTTGTTGTTGCTTGTGAACCCTAATAAATTGAATGGCTAACGTTTCGAGGAGATGGCTTTGCCTCGTGAAGCGCTGCTCCCGGAGTGTTTAAGTTCACGCTCCCTGGTGTTTTAATGGTCCCAGTCCCATTCTTTCTGTATAGAATGTTCACTGATCACATTACCTTTGAATATATTGTTGTGTAATAAAGCAATGCATTTCAATGAGAGCGCAGTAGAACAGATCTGCAGTTACCTGAGCTTGCACACCTGTACTATTGATCTACAGTGCATTGTACAGTAGCTGCATCATCATCACCACCAAATACAGACTATAGAGTCATGACGGACAGGCACGCAGTACAAGGGGAACCATTTATTATAGGTATACTTGTATGACATATTTAATAGTGTTTTTTAAAGGGCAGTCACAAGAGGTTAACAAATATTATAAAACAGGTGAACAGCTTGAATCTTTCCAAAAAAAAAAGAAGCAATTGGGAAAAAAAAAACACATGGTGTGTGATACAGAACAAACACAAATAAGAAAGGCGACATTATCGCGAACGTGAACTCGACATTGCGATCAAGCAAACACTGCATTATTATCACAACAGGGGAGTGAGGACAAAAGATACACAATACACAGTACGGCAAGGTCCCATCCAGGATCTTGTCCATTATAAAGAACCATTCCACTCGATTTGACCCCTGGACTTTAAACAAATAAATAAACACGTGTTATATAACAAGCAAACGGTGCCCCAAAGCAGTGTCCTGCAACCAGAATTATACTACAGCTTCGATTTATTAGGTGAAAGGTTTTGCATTCGAGCCAAGAGGCCACTAACCATTGATTGAATTATATTGCAAAACTGGAATCAGCAATCTTCATACATGTGCAAAGAAATATTGTTTCATTTTACTACAAACAAAGCCGCTTGTTACATATCGTTCTCCCATCTTGAACATATTCGACAGCCTGCCTGAATCTTCCGGTGTCTTTCGCTTCGGTAACGGGAATGTGTGTGTGTTACATTTTAAGTGGTCCCTTGCCCCAGCTATTTTTAATGTGTTTCTACCGGGTGATCAAGGCCTTCATTTTATTTGTGGAGTGCTCTGTGACAAACTGCAGTCAGGTACAGGACACACGCACAAAGCTGACGCACGCCGCAAGCAGGTGATCACACCCCTGGTCAAATTCAATGGAACGATTCTGAAACATCTGGTCCAACGTTGAAACACTTTTGAATAAAAAAAGAGAATTAAATAATATACATAAATATACATATAAACAAAAACAAAACTATAAAAGACGTTGATTACTGTTTTTATTTCATGTAAAATAATGCGATTGTTGTTATTTTAATGTTTTGGTGATCGTTAGAAATCAACAGCGACTTTCTTCAAGGAGGACTCATCAGCAAATCCAAATGATTCACGCACAGCTGGCCTGGCTCCGCAGGAGCTCACCTGGAAAGGTGCTCTTCAAACCAGGTATCTCTCCAGGTAAAACAGCAAAAAGAGAATCAGTCTAGCAAGTCTGTTTCTAGCGATTTAGTTTCCTATGCGTTGCACGATCCCTGCAACGCTGAGCTGCTAAGTCATGTAGCAGAATATACAACCAGCTGGTCAGATCTCCTTTCAAATCATTAAGGAGGTCTTTACCCTAATCTGATCAGCTGGACCTGCACATTAACCCTTAACACCACTGTGCCCCTTTGTACTCCTTGTAGCAGCTTGAGTGCAGTCAATAATAATAACAACAATAATAATAATAATAATAATAATAATAATAATAATAATAATAATCATTTTTGTAAAAAACGAAATTCTGTTTCTTACAAAACTGACCCTGCCATTGAAGAATGTCCTTATTGGCGTTGTTTAGATGTATTATAGAATTACTGCAAGCAACTAACAAAGCAGGCTTAGCGTGCATGTGGGGGTACTCTATGTATTAAAGATGTGGCAGAGCCCCAGCAGTTACTAACACACATGTATGAATGGGCAAATCAGCAGAGCAAACCTGATCTCCAGCTCCCCAGCAGATCACCAGAGCAGCCCTATTCACAGCGAATCAGCCCCAATACTCAGCTTCATGCCGAGCATAGCTAATCTTCACTAAAGCACTGGCTTATCGAATAGTGGAAAAACAAAACCACTCCATTTAAAATCCTTGTAATTCACCCTCCTAAATGCTGTGCCCTTCTTGAAAAAAAACAAAAACAAAAAACAAACACAATAATAAAATAAAGCCTTTCTACCTCTTCCTTTTTTAAAAGAACACATTTCCTCCCATTTCTTTTTTATTTTCATGTATTTTTTATATAAATCTGCTTAACAGCCAGGATCTTCCGGACTCGTTTCCCCAGATACCTCCTCTCTAGTCTCCCTGTCACTCGAGGGATCCGCCACCTTGGCATCCAAAGTCACTTCCCCCTCGGCCAGCACGACAGTGGTTTCTCCCACTGGGGCTGGGTCTTTTGTGATTGGCTGAGCTTGCTCATCCCCTGCCTCCTCCCTGGCTGGGGACTGGAAGCCACTGTCGTCGTGGGAGGTGACTGAAGAGGGCTGTTCCAAACAGGCAAGGGCATGGTCCGCTTTCTGCTCCTCTTGTCTTTCTTGTTTTTGCCCAGGCTGGGACACAGTTCCGTTAGTGAGCGGGGGGCTGTCCGCTGCAGGGACGCTGGTTTCCAGCGTGACCACTGGGTTTATCAAGTCTCTGATCTGGTGGATGCTATCCGGGGAGGTGGGCACCTCTGGCTCAGCCCCCACCTCTGGCTCCTGTTCCTCGGGGATTCCCTCCTCCGTCGGCACCTCCAGGCAGGACTCATGGGGCAGTGGCGGATTCCCCTCCAGCTGGATCATGGACACCACCTGCTTCATGCGCCGCCTCTTCTCAGTGACCGGCAGGTCTGCGGAGTCGGGCTCCTCCAGAGCCCCGCCGTACTGGCTCTCCCAGTCGATGGAGGGCCCGTCTCCCAGCAGGTGCAGGCTGGGGTCGCTGTTGGTCAGGACCATGCTGTCCCGGAACAGGTTGTGCCTCCTCTGGACCGCCGCCTCCTTCACCGCTGCAGAAGAGAGAGAGACACGACAGAATGATCAGATACCAGCTGGGCATTTTATGGGTGCTTCCTATTCATTTCAGGGTGCTGTATTAACTGTCCAGCAGGTGGCGTTGGTGTACAGTAAACCTGTCTGTGACCAGCAAGCACGGACCTTTTAACAGAACGTCATTCGTTCTTATGTGCCTAGAAGGGCGGAGAGCGGAGGTTTGGATTGAAGGAACGCACTCACCCAGCATGATGTCCTTCATGACGGACTGGAGGACCACCTCCTCGAAGATGTTCTCCACCAGGATGAACTTGGAGAAATCCTCGAAAATCAACTCTTGAAACTTGGGCAGCTCCTGACAAGAAAAGATCATTAGATCAATACCGTGGCCACCCTGTAAAGCAGACGGGCCGTCAGAGCCTTGCACAGCACACACACACGTGTACGATCGTGCATTGCGGCCCATGGCGCACACAGCCCCCTGTGAAAGGCATTGAATAAGGCACGTCTGTTGGAGTCAGAAGAAGAGTTCTTACGGCTTTGCAGGACGGGCCCAGCTTCTTGAGCATGTAGGGGATAATGATCTGCAGGAGAGCCTCTCTGAAGAACTTCTTCCTCACCGTGCTGCTGTCGTAGTCGTATTTCTGCAGGGAGAGCGAAGAAGAGTGTCCACAAGGTGAACAAAACACCACAGTGTGCACTGACTGAAGAGCCTGGGGTGCAGATGCCACCAGAGTCCGAGAGGAGATTACCTAGAAATCTACTAGAAGGGTGACAGCTCGGTGCATCTCAAACACTTCTGCAGCTACCCCTGGTGGCACACTGTTAATCGTTTGAACTTCATTTATATACGTCTTTCCCAGTGGTGAGAGAAGACATGTGCTGGGTGGCATTGATCTCTACCCCCTTGTCCCGCTGTACCCCCTCCCCCCCTCACCTCAGCTGCCCTGTCCTGAATGCACTGGATGGTCTTGCCCCCTGTGTACCTCTTTGTACCCCCCGCCCCCCTCACCTTGATCACTCTGTCCTGGATGCGCTGGATGGCCTTGCACAGATCCTCCTTGTCCGCCGAGGACTCCAGACTCTGGTGCAGCAGCTGCTCGAACGTGTAAACCGCATTGTCCATTTGCTGGAAAATCAAACAACTCTGTGTGTGAGGATACTGAACATTTTACTGTTACCTCCAGTGCCAACCGCTAGAGTGCGCTGGTGCGTTTCCAGAATCCAAGCAGAGAGAAAAAGGTTCTAAATTCCACAGCACTGGAAGAAACTGTCACTTTGCAGCGTTCACGGCAGAGGTTACAGATAACAAGACTGCTTTCAGCCACACCCTCAGCCTGGGGGCAAGTTAGCTCATTTATTATACACACTTCACAGAGCTTCAAGAAACTACGTTTCAAACCTCAAACAAGCCCCTGAGACAGTAAAAGCAGCTTCTGACCCCCCCCCCCCGAGTGGTATAAAGGGGTTGGTTTGAATGGCAGCGTTCCCACCTCTCTCATGAGGATCTGTGCGCGCTGCACGAACACGGCAGGGCTGGACACATCGAACCTCTGCTGCAGACCCTCCAGCTGCAGCTCATCCATCTTCTCATAGCAGCTCTGCATCTTCACAGGGTGAAAGGCCAGCATCGAGATCTTCTCCATGTACTGAAAGAGAGAGAAACGGGCGTCAGACACACAAGCACACTCCCCGTCGCACATCTGCATCTACACGTCACCCGCACCATCACTTTGGGGTTCACTGCGTCGCACCCGAAACGTGGGTTAGAACTCTGCTAGGTTCAGAGGAATTGGTGCTTCAGAACCTATGCACTTGAAACCAGTAGCAACCCATTCCAGTGTGGTTGCTTCCAGAATACCTGGAATCGATTCCAACAGGCAGCTTCAAACCGATTATAGTGCGTATAAAGTGGGTCGAATGTGTAAGAGAATGGTGGAAGGGTGCTGGAATGAGACTGGGGTGCGAGGAGGGGTAACGAAGGATGGGGTGTCTCACCTCGCCCAGCTTTTCCTGGCCCCCCTCGTTGATGACGTTCTTGTTCATCTCCACGATCTCGCGGAAGAAGACCTCGCGCACCTCGGAGAAGCCCCTGCTGGTGGGGCTCATCAGAGCGTCCAGGATGGAGGAGATGTAGGGCTGAACGTGGTTCTTCACACACTTCTCTGCCTTGGGCATCACGAAGGCTGCAGGGGAACAAGACAGCAGGGCAGGGGAGTCAGAGGAACCAAGATTCCAATACAATCTACCTTGCGGCTCAAGACTTTCACTCCCTCAAAAAGGTAGAAAATACACGTCACAAATCTAGAACTAAACATTTAATTCAAGGCAGCTTAGTTAAGTTGTTTTTCATTTCGTAACTTGAAAAGCTGTCTTTTTTAATGACCTTGACACTTTGAGAGTAAAAGAGCCGTGAAGAAGGAGTCCCTTGTGGTGTTTTTTGTTTTTTGTTTTTCTAAAAGGTTTTTTTCTATAGAATTCGCTCGTCCTACAGATCACGTAAACAGCAGCTGTGCTGGCAGAGTATTTTGATTGCTGCGGTCTGTGTTTCAAAGTGCTATCGAACAGGGATCATTCTTTCAAAGGAACCGGGTGGTATGTTGCTGCAGCGTGCTTCGGATGGTTTCTAGTGTTCCTTCCTCATTCTCTCAACCACCTACATCGACGCAAAAGTTACTTCACAAATATTTCCAACATTAGTATTAACCCTTTGTTATCGTAGACCCGCCCTTCCCAGATCTTTTTAAAAAAAAAAAGAAAAAAAAATCCTTAAATTCACTGAGCCGAGGGCGTTGACTAGAGTAGATCAGGAATGTCTTCAGAAACCGAAAAAAAAAAAACACGCTTTTAGGTTCTCGAAAAACAACCCTTGACCTGAGCAGCGAGAGTTCTGACCTTGGGGAGCGAGGGCACGGCATTCCAGAAGGACTATTACCAGAACGCCTGGAATGCGGCTCTCCTGCATTTGTTCCAGTCGTGGAAATGTTTTTTTGTTCCCAAGTAAGCACACTAAGGGTTTTGTAACAGGCAGCTCAACACACCGGTCCAGCTCTGC